>NW_027475130.1:2424242-2727272 GCF_051020985.1 Nomia melanderi
AAAACCAATATATATCTGGTGATATCTCGGGTGCAATTAGAGATAGCGCAATAAATCAAAGCGAATTATCTGCAGGGGTCCCTGGAGCATGAATCTGTGCAGCGGGATCGAGCTCGGACCACGAGGGACCGAGAAAACTATCGACACATGGGGCCGGACACTCAGGGTCGGGGAAAAATTCGATATATATCTGGTGATATCTCGGGTGCTCTTACAGATAGCGCACTAAACCAAAGTGAATTATCTGCATGGGGCCCTGGCGCATGAATCTGTGCAGCGGGAACGACCTCGGACCACCAGGGGCCGCGAAAACTACCGTCTCATGGGGCCGGACACTCAGGGTCAGGGAAAAATCCAATATATATCTGGTGATATCTCGGGTGCTATTAGAGAGAGCGCAATAAACCAAAGTGCATTGTCTGCAGGAGGCCCTGGCGCATGAATCTGTGCAGCGGGAACGACCTCGGACCACCAGGGGCCGAGAAAACCACCGTCTCATGGGGTCGGACACTCAGGGTCAGGGAAATATCCAATATATATCTGGTGATATCTCGGGTGCTATTAGAGATAGCGCAATAAACCAAAGTGCATTGTCTGCAGGAGGCCCTGGCGCATGAATCTGTGCAGCGGGAACGACCTCGGAACAACAGGGGCCGAGAAAACCACCGTCTCATGGAGTCGGACACTCAGGGTCAGGGACAAATCCAATATATATCTGGTGATATCTCGGGTGCTATTAGAGATAGCGCAATAATCCCAAGTGAATTATCTGCAGGGGGCCCTGGCGCATGAATCTGCGCAGCGGGAACGACCTCGGATCACCAGGGGCCGAGAAAACCACCGTCTCATGGAGTCAGACACTCAGGGCCAGGGAAAAATCCAATATATATCTGGTGATATCTCGGGTGCAATTAGAGATAGCGCAATAAATCAAAGTGAATTATCTTCAGGGGGCCCTGGCGCATGAATCTGTATAGCGGGAACGACCTCGGACCACCAGGGGCCGAGAAAACCACCGTCTCATGGGGTCGGACACTCAGGGTCAGGGAAATATCCAATATATATCTGGTGATATCTCGGGTGCTATTAGAGATAGCGCAATAAACCAAAGTGCATTGTCTGCAGGAGGCCCTGGCGCATGAATCTGTGCAGCGGGAACGACCTCGGACCACCAGGGGCCGAGAAAACCACCGTCTCATGGAGTCAGACACTCAGGGTCAGGGAAAAATCCAATATATATCTGTTGATATCTCGGGTGCTATTAGAGATAGCGCAATAAATCAAAGTGAATTATCTGCAGGGGGACCTGGCGCATGAATCTGTGCAGCGGGAACGACCTCGGAACAACAGGGGCCGAGAAAACCACCGTCTCATGGGGTCGGACACTCAGGGTCAGGGACAAATCCAATATATATCTGGTGATATCTCGGGTGCTATTAGAGATAGCGCAATAAACCCAAGTGAATTATCTGCAGGGGGCCCTGGCGCATGAATCTGCGCAGCGGGAACGACCTCGGACCACCAGGGGCCGAGAAAACCACCGTCTCATGGGGTCGGACACTCAGGGTCAGGGAAAAATCCAATATATAACTGGTGATATCTCGGGTGCTATTAGAGATAGCGCAATAAACCAAAGTGCATTGTCTGCAGGAGGCCCTGGCGCATGAATCTGTGCAGCGGGAACGACCTCGCACCACCAGGGGCCGAGAAAATTACAGATATTCGGTATCCGTCACCCAAGGTCATGTAAAAATCTAGCATATATCTGGTGATATCTCGGGTGCTATTACAGATAGCGCAATAAACCAAAGTGAATTGTCTGCAGGAAGCCCTGGCGCATGAATCTGTGAAGCGGGAACGACCTCGGACCACCAGGGGCCGAGAAAACCACCGTCTCATGGGGTCGGACACTCAGGGTCAGGGAAAAATCCAATATATAACTGGTGATATCTCGGGTGCTATTAGAGATAGCGCAATAAACCAAAGTGCATTGTCTGCAGGAGGCCCTGGCGCATGAATCTGTGCAGCGGGAACGACCTCGGACCACCAGGGGCCGTGAAAACCACCGTCTCATGGAGTCGGACACTCAGGGTTAGGGAAAAATCCAATATATATCTGGTGATATCTCGGGTGCAATTAGAGATAGCGCAATAATTCAAAGTGAATTATCTGCATGGGGCCCTGGCGCATGAATCTGTGCAGCGGAACGACCTCGGACCACCAGGGGCCGCGAAAACTACCGTCTCATGGGGCCGGACAATCAGGGTCAGGGAAAAATCCAATATATATCTGGTGATATCTCGGGTGCTATTAGAGAGAGCGCAATAAACCAAAGTGCATTGTCTGCAGGAGGCTCTGGCGCATGAATCTGTGCAGCGGGAACGACCTCGGACCACCAGGGGCCGAGAAAATTACAGATATTCGGAATCCGTCACCCAAGGTCATGTAAAAATCTAGCATATATCTGGTGATATCTCGGGTGCTATTACAGATAGCGCAATAAACCAAAGTGAATTGTCTGCAGGAAGCCTTGGCGCATGAATCTGTGAAGCGGGAACGACCGCGGACCACCAGGGGCCGAGAAAACTACCGTCTCATGGGGCCGGACACTCAGGGTCAGGGAAAAATCCAATATATATCTGGTGATATCTCGCGTGCAATTAGAGATAGCGCAATAAATCAAAGTGAATTATCTGCAGGGTACCCTGGCGCATGAATCTGTGCAGCGGGATCGACCTCGCACTACGAGGGACCGAGAAAACTATCGACACATGGGGACGGACACTCAGGGTCGGGGAAAAATTCAATATATATCTGGTGATATCTCGGGTGCTATTACAGATTTCGCAATAAATCAAAGTGCATTGTCTGTAGGAGGCCCTGGCGCATGAACCTGTGCAGCGGGAAGGACCTCGGACCACCAGGGGCCGAGAAAACCACCGTCTCATGGGGCCGGACACTCAGGGTCAGGGAAAAATCCAATATATATCTGGTGATATCTCGGGTGCTATTAGAGATAGCGCAATAAACCAAAGTGCATTGTCTGCAGGAGGCACTGGCTCATGAATCTGTGCAATGGGATCGACCTCGGACCACCAGGGGCCGAGAAAATTACAGATATTCGGAATCCGTCACCCAAGGTCATGTAAAAATCTAGCATATATCTGGCGATATCTCGGGTGCTATTAGAGATAGCGCAATAAACCAAAGTGCATTGTCTGCAGGAGGCACTGGCTCATGAATCTGTGCAGCGCGATCGACCTCGGACCACCAGGGGCCGAGAAAATCACCGTCTCATGGGGCCGGACACTCAGGGTCAGGGAAAAATCCAATATATATCTGGTGATATCTCGGGTGCTATTAGAGATAGCGCAATAAACCAAAGCGCATTGCCTGTAGGAGGCCCTGGCGCATGAAACTGTGCAGCGGGAACGACGTCGGGCCACCAGGGGCCGAGAAACTTACAGATATTCGGAATCCGTCACCCAAGGTCATGTAAAAATCCAGCATATATCTGGTGATATCTCGGGTGCTATTACACATAGCGCAATAAACCAAAGTGAATTGTCTGCAGGAAGCCCTGGCGCATGAATATGTTCAGCGGGATCGACCTCGGACCACCAGGGGTCTAGAAAACCACCGAAACATGGGGCCGGGCACTCAGGGTCAGGGAAAAATCCAATATATATCTGGTGATATCTCGGGTGCTATTAGAGATAGCGCAATAAACCAAAGTGCATTGTCTGCAGGAGGCCCTGGCGCATGAATCTGTGCAGCGGGAACGACCTCGGACCACCAGGGGCCGTGAAAACCACCGTCTCATGGAGTCGGACACTCAGGGTCAGGGAAAAATCCAATATATATCTGGTGATATCTCGGGTGCAATTAGAGATAGCGCAATAATTCAAAGTGAATTATCTGCATGGGGCCCTGGCGCATGAATCTGTGCAGCGGAACGACCTCGGACCACCAGGGGCCGCGAAAGCTACCGTCTCATGGGGCCGGACAATCAGGGTCAGGGAAAAATCCAATATATATCTGGTGATATCTCGGGTGCTATTAGAGAGAGCGCAATAAACCAAAGTGCATTGTCTGCAGGAGGCACTGGCGCATGAACCTGTGCAGCGGGATCGACCTCGGACCACCAGGGGCCGAGAAAACCACCGTCGCATGGAGTCGGACACTCAGGGTCAGGGAAAAATCCAATATATATCTGGTGATATCTCGGGTGCTATTAGAGATAGCGCAATAAACCAAAGTGCATTGTCTGCAGGAGGCCCTGGCGCATGAATCTGTGCAGCGGGAACGACCTCCGACCACCAGGGGCCGTGAAAACCACCGTCTCATGGAGTCGGACACTCAGGGTGAGGGAAAAATCCAATATATATCTGGTGATATCTCGGGTGCAATTAGAGATAGCGCAATAAATCAAAGTGAATTATCTGCAGGGGGCCCTGGCGCATGAATCTGTGCAATGGGATCGACCTCGGACCACCAGGGGCCGAGAAAATTACAGATATTCGGAATCCGTCACCCAAGGTCATGTAAATATCTAGCATATATCTGGTGATATCTCGGGTGCTATTACAGATAGCGCAATAAACCAAAGTGAATTGTCTGCAGGAGGCCCTGGCGCATGAATCTGTGCAGCGGGAACGACCTCGGACCACCAGGGGCCGTGAAAACCACCGTCTCATGGAGTCGGACACTCAGGGTCAGGGAAAAATCCAATATATATCTGGTGATATCTCGCGTGCAATTAGAGATAGCGCAATAAATCAAAGTGAATTATCTGCAGGGTACCCTGGCGCATGAATCTGTGCAGCGGGATCGACCTCGCACTACGAGGGACCGAGAAAACTATCGACACATGGGGACGGACACTCAGGGTCGGGGAAAAATTCAATATATATCTGGTGATATCTCGGGTGCTATTACAGATTTCGCAATAAATCAAAGTGCATTGTCTGTAGGAGGCCCTGGCGCATGAACCTGTGCAGCGGGAAGGACCTCGGACCACCAGGGGCCGAGAAAACCACCGTCTCATGGGGCCGGACACTCAGGGTCAGGGAAAAATCCAATATATATCTGGTGATATCTCGGGTGCTATTAGAGATAGCGCAATAAACCAAAGTGCATTGTCTGCAGGAGGCACTGGCTCATGAATCTGTGCAATGGGATCGACCTCGGACCACCAGGGGCCGAGAAAATTACAGATATTCGGAATCCGTCACCCAAGGTCATGTAAAAATCTAGCATATATCTGGTGATATCTCGGGTGCTATTAGAGATAGCGCAATAAACCAAAGTGCATTGTCTGCAGGAGGCACTGGCGCATGAATATGTTCAGCGGGATCGACCTCGGACCACCAGGGGTCTAGAAAACCACCGAAACATGGGGCCGGGCACTCAGGGTCAGGGAAAAATCCAATATACATCTGGTGATATCTCGGGTGGTATTATAGATAGCGCAATAAATCAAAGTGAATTATCTGCAGGGGGCCCTGGCGCATGAATCTGTATAGCGGGAACGACCTCGGACCACCAGGGTCCGAGAAAACCACCGTCTCATGGGGCCGGACACTCAGGGTCAGGGAAAAATACAATATATATCTGGTGATATCTCGGGTGCTATTAGAGATAGCGCAATAAATCAAAGTGAATTATCTGCAGGGGGCCCTGGCGCATGAATCTGTGCAGCGGGAACGACCTCGGAACAACAGGGGCCGAGAAAACCACCGTCTCATGGGGTCGGACACTCAGGGTCAGGGACAAATCCAATATATATCTGGTGATATCTCGGGTGCTATTAGAGATAGCGCAATAAACCCAAGTGAATTATCTGCAGGGGGCCCTGGCGCATGAATCTGCGCAGCGGGAACGACCTCGGACCACCAGGGGCCGAGAAAACCACCGTCTCATGGGGTCGGACACTCAGGGTCAGGGAAAAATCCAATATATAACTGGTGATATCTCGGGTGCTATTAGAGATAGCGCAATAAACCAAAGTGCATTGTCTGCAGGAGGCCCTGGCGCATGAATCTGTGCAGCGGGAACGACCTCGGACCACCAGGGGCCGTGAAAACCACCGTCTCATGGAGTCGGACACTCAAGGTCATGTAAAAATCTAGCATATATCTGGCGATATCTCGGGTGCTATTAGAGATAGCGCAATAAACCAAAGTGCATTGTCTGCAGGAGGCACTGGCTCATGAATCTGTGCAGCGCGATCGACCTCGGACCACCAGGGGCCGAGAAAATCACCGTCTCATGGGGCCGGACACTCAGGGTCAGGGAAAAATCCAATATATATCTGGTGATATCTCGGGTGCTATTAGAGATAGCGCAATAAACCAAAGCGCATTGCCTGTAGGAGGCCCTGGCGCATGAATCTGTGCAGCGGGAACGACGTCGGGCCGCCAGGGGCCGAGAAAATTACAGATATTCGGAATCCGTCACCCAAGGTCATGTAAAAATCCAGCATATATCTGGTGATATCTCGGGTGCTATTACACATAGCGCAATAAACCAAAGTGAATTGTCTGCAGGAAGCCCTGGCGCATGAATATGTTCAGCGGGATCGACCTCGGACCACCAGGGGTCTAGAAAACCACCGAAACATGGGGCCGGGCACTCAGGGTCAGGGAAAAATCCAATATACATCTGGTGATATCTCGGGTGGTATTATAGATAGCGCAATAAATCAAAGTGAATTATCTGCAGGGGGCCCTGGCGCATGAATCTGTATAGCGGGAACGACCTCGGACCACCAGGGGCCGAGAAAACCACCGTCTCATGGGGTCGGACACTCAGGGTCAGGGAAAAATCCAATATATATCTGGTGATATCTCGGGTGCTATTAGAGATAGCGCAATAAACCAAAGTGCATTGTCTGCAGGAGGCCCTGGCGCATGAATCTGTGCAGCAGGAACGACCTCGGACCACCAGGGGCCGAGAAAACCACCGTCTCGTGTAGTCAGACACTCAGGGTCAGGGAAAAATCCAATATATATCTGGTGATATCTCGGGTGCTATTAGAGATAGCGCAATAAATCAAAGTGCATTGTCTGCAGGAGGCCCTAGCGCATGAATCTGTGCAGCGGGAACGACCTCGGACCACCAGGGGCCGAGAAAATCACCGTCTCGTAGGGCCGGACTGTCAGGGTCAGGGAAAAATCCAATATATATCTGGTGATATCTCGGGTGCTATTAGAGATAGCGCAATAAATCAAAGTGCATTGTCTGCAGGAGGCCCTGGCGCATGAATCTGTGCAGCGGGATCGACCTCGGACCGCCAGGAGCCGAGAAAACTACCGTCTCATGGGGCCGGACACTGAGGGTCAGGGAAAAATCCAATACATATCTGGTGATATCTCGGGTGCTATTAGAGAGAGCGCAATAAACCAAAGTGCATTGTCTGCAGGAGGCACTGGCGCATGAATCTGTGCAGCGGGATCGACCTCGGACCACCAGGGGCCGCGAAAATCACCGTCTCATGGGGCCGGACTGTCAGGGTCAGGGAAAAATCCAATACATATCTGGTGATATCTCGGGTGCTATTAGAGAGAGCGCAATAAACCAAAGTGCATTGTCTGCAGGAGGCACTGGCGCATGAATCTGTGCAGCGGGATCGACCTCGGACCACCAGGGGCCGCGAAAATCACCGTCACATGGGGTCGGACACTCAAGGTCAGGGACAAACCCAATATATATATGGTGATATCTCGGCTGCTCTTACAGATAGCGCACTAAACCAAAGTGAATTATCTGCAGGGGGGCCTGGCGCATGAATCTGTGCAGCGGGAACGACCTCGGACCACCAGGGGACGAGAAAACCACCGTCTCATGGAGTCGGACACTCAGGGTCAGGGAAAAATCCAATATATATCTGGTGATATCTCGGGTGCAATTAGAGATAGCGCAATAAATCAAAGTGAATTATCTGCAGGGGGCCCTGGCGCATGAATCTGTGCAATGGGATCGACCTCGGACCACCAGGGGCCGAGAAAATTACAGATATTCGGAATCCGTCACCAAAGTTCATGTAAAAATCTAGCATATATCTGGCGATATCTCGGGTGCTATTAGAGATAGCGCAATAAACCAAAGTGCATTCTCTGCAGGAGGCCCTGGCGCATGAATCTGTGCAGCAGGAACGACCTCGGACCACCAGGGGCCGAGAAAATCACCGTCACGTAGGGCCGGACTGTCAGGGTCAGGGAAAAATCCAATATATATCTGGTGATATCTCGGGTGCTATTAGAGATAGCGCAATAAACCAAAGTGCATTGCCTGTAGGAGGCCCTGGCGCATGAATCTGTGCAGCGGGAACGACGTCGGGCCACCAGGGGCCGAGAAAATTACAGATATTCGGAATCCGTCACCCAAGGTCATGTAAAAATCCAGCATATATCTGGTGATATCTCGGGTGCTATTACACATAGCGCAATAAACCAAAGTGAATTGTCTGCAGGAAGCCCTGGCGCATGAATATGTTCAGCGGGATCGACCTCGGACCACCAGGGGTCTAGAAAACCACCGAAACATGGGGCCGGGCACTCAGGGTCAGGGAAAAATCCAATATACATCTGGTGATATCTCGGGTGGTATTAGAGATAGCGCAATAAATCAAAGTGAATCATCTGCAGGGGGCCCTGGCGCATTAATCTGTATAGCGGGAACGACCTCGGACCACCAGGGGCCGAGAAAACCACCGTCTCATGGGGTCGGACACTCAGGGTCAGGGAAAAATCCAATATATATCTGGTGATATCTCGGGTGCTATTAGAGATAGCGCAATAAACCAAAGTGCATTGTCTGCAGGAGGCCCTGGCGCATGAATCTGTGCAGCAGGAACGACCTCGGACCACCAGGGGCCGAGAAAATCACCGTCACGTAGGGCCGGACTGTCAGGGTCAGGGAAAAATCCAATATATATCTGGTGATATCTCGGGTGCTATTAGAGATAGCGCAATAAATCAAAGTGCATTGTCTGCAGGAGGCCCTAGCGCATGAATCTGTGCAGCGGGATCGACCTCGGACCGCCAGGAGCCGAGAAAACTACCGTCTCATGGGGCCGGACACTCAGGGTCAGGGAAAAATCCAATACATATCTGGTGATATCTCGGGTGCTATTAGAGAGAGCGCAATAAACCAAAGTGCATTGTCTGCAGGAGGCACTGGCGCATGAATCTGTGCAGCGGGATCGACCTCGGACCACCAGGGGCCGCAAAAATCACCGTCTCATGGGGCCGGACTGTCAGGGTCAGGGAAAAATCCAATATATATCTGGTGATATCTCGGGTGCTATTAGAGATAGCGCAATAAATCAAAGTGAATTATCTGCAGGGTGCCCTGGCGCATGAATCTGCGCAGCGGGAACGACCTCGGACCACCAGGGGCCGAGAAAACCACCGTCTCGTGTAGTCAGACACTCAGGGTCAGGGAAAAATCCAATATATATCTGGTGATATCTCGGGTGCTATTAGAGATAGCGCAATAAATCAAAGTGCATTGTCTGCAGGAGGCCCTAGCGCATAAATCTGTGCAGCGGGAACGACCTCGGACCACCAGGGGCCGAGAAAATCACCGTCTCGTAGGGCCGGACTGTCAGGGTCAGGGAAAAATCCAATATATATCTGGTGATATCTCGGGTGCTATTAGAGATAGCGCAATAAACAAAAGTGCATTGCCTGTAGGAGGCCCTGGCGCATGAATCTGTGCAGCGGGAACGACGTCGGGCCACCAGGGGCCGAGAAAATTACAGATATTCGGAATCCGTCACCCAAGGTCATGTAAAAATCAAGCATATATGTGGTAATATCTCGGGTGCTATTACACATACCGCAATAAACCAAAGTGAATTGTCTGCAGGAAGCCCTGGCGCATGAATATGTTCAGCGGGATCGACCTCGGACCACCAGGGGTCTAGAAAACCACCGAAACATGGGGCCGGGCACTCAGGGTCAGGGAAAAATCCAATATACATCTGGTGATATCTCGGGTGGTATTAGAGATAGCGCAATAAATCAAAGTGCATTGTCTGCAGGAGGCCCTAGCGCATGAATCTGTGCAGCGGGAACGACCTCGCACCACCAGGGGCCGAGAAAACCACCGTCTCATGGGGTCGGACACTCAGGGTCAGGGAAAAAACCAATATATATCTGGTGATATCTCGGGTGCAATTAGAGATAGCGCAATAAATCAAAGCGAATTATCTGCAGGGGGCCCTGGAGCATGAATCTGTGCAGCGGGATCGACCTCGGACCACCAGGGGCCGAGAAAACCACCGTCTCATGGAGTCGGACACTCAGGGTCAGGGAAAAATCCAATATATATCTGGTGATATCTCGGGTGCAATTAGAGATAGCGCAATAAATCAAAGTGAATTATCTGCAGGGGGCCCTGGCGCATGAATCTGTGCAATGGGATCGACCTCGGACCACCAGGGGCCGAGAAAATTACAGATATTCGGAATCCGTCACCAAAGGTCATGTAAAAATCTAGCATATATCTGGCGATATCTCGGGTGCTATTAGAGATAGCGCAATAAACCAAAGTGCATTGTCTGCAGGAGGCACTGGCTCATGAATCTGTGCAGCGCGATCGACCTCGGACCACCAGGGGCCGAGAAAATCACCGTCTCATGGGGCCGGACACTCAGGGTCAGGGAAAAATCCAATATATATCTGGTGATATCTCGGGTGCTATTAGAGATAGCGCAATAAATCGAAGGGAATTATCTGCAGGGGGCCCTGGAGCATGAATCTGTGCAGCGGGATCGAGCTCGGACCACGAGGGACCGAGAAAACTATCGACACATGGGGCCGGACACTCAGGGTCGGGGAAAAATTCAATATATATCTGGTGATATCTCGGGTGCTCTTACAGATAGCGCACTAAACCAAAGTGAATTATCTGCATGGGGCCCTGGCGCATGAATCTGTGCAGCGGGAACGACCTCGGACCACCAGGGGCCGCGAAAACTACCGTCTCATGGGGCCGGACACTCAGGGTCAGGGAAAAATCCAATATATATCTGGTGATATCTCGGGTGCTATTAGAGATAGCGCAATAAACCAAAGTGCATTGTCTGCAGGAGGCCCTGGCGCATGAATCTGTGCAGCAGGAACGACCTCGGACCACCAGGGGCCGAGAAAACCACCGTCTCGTGTAGTCAGACACTCAGGGTCAGGGAAAAATCCAATATATATCTGGTGATATCTCGGGTGCTATTAGAGATAGCGCAATAAATCAAAGTGCATTGTCTGCAGGAGGCCCTAGCGCATGAATCTGTGCAGCGGGAACGACCTCGGACCACTAGGGGCCGAGAAAATCACCGTCTCGTAGGGCCGGACTGTCAGGGTCAGGGAAAAATCCAATATATATATCTGGTGATATCTCGGGTGCTATTAGAGATAGCGCAATAAATCAAAGTGCATTGTCTGCAGGAGGCCCTGGCGCATGAATCTGTGCAGCGGGATTGACCTCGGACCGCCAGGAGCCGAGAAAACTACCGTCTCATGGGGCCGGACACTCAGGGTCAGGGAAAAATCCAATATACATCTGGTGATATCTCGGGTGGTATTAGAGATAGCGCAATAAATCAAAGTGAATTATCTGCAGGGGGCCCTGGCGCATTAATCTGTATAGCGGGAACGACCTCGGACGACCAGGGGCCGAGAAAACCACCGTCTCATGGGGTCGGACACTCAGGGTCAGGGAAAAATCCAATACATATCTGGTGATATCTCGGGTGCTATTAGAGATAGCGCAATAAATCAAAGTGCATTGTCTGCAGGAGGCCCTAGCGCATGAATCTGTGCAGCGGGAACGACCTCGGACCACCAGGGGCCGAGAAAATCACCGTCTCGTAGGGCCGGACTGTCAGGGTCAGGGAAAAATACAATATATATCTGGTGATATCTCGGGTGCTATTAGAGATAGCGCAATAAATCAAAGTGCATTGTCTGCAGGAGGCCCTGGCGCATGAATCTGTGCAGCGGGATCGTCCTCGGCCGCCAGGAGCCGAGAAAACTACCGTCTCATGGGGCCGGACACTCAGGGTCAGGGAAAAATCCAATACATATCTGGTGATATCTCGGGTGCTATTAGAGAGAGCGCAATAAACCAAAGTGCATTGTCTGCAGGAGGCACTGGCGCATGAATCTGTGCAGCGGGATCGACCTCGGACCACCAGGGGCCGCGAAAATCACCGTCTCATGGGGCCGGACTGTCAGGGTCAGGGAAAAATCCAATACATATCTGGTGATATCTCGGGTGCTATTAGAGAGAGCGCAATAAACCAAAGTGCATTGTCTGTAGGACGCCCTGGCGCATGAACCTGTGCAGCGGGAAGGACCTCGGACCACCAGGGGCCGAGAAAACCACCGGCTCATGGGGCCGGACACTCAGGGTCAGGGAAAAATCCAATATATATCTGGTGATATCTCGGGTGGTATTAGAGATAGCGCAATAAATCAAAGTGAATTATCTGCAGGGGGCCCTGGCGCATTAATCTGTATAGCGGGAACGACCTCGGACCACCAGGGGCCGAGAAAACCACCGTCTCATGGGGTCGGACACTCAGGGTCAGGGAAAAATCCAATATATATCTGGTGATATCTCGGGTGCTATTAGAGATAGCGCAATAAACCAAAGTGCATTGTCTGCAGGAGGCCCTGGCGCATGAATCTGTGCAGCAGGAACGACCTCGGACCTCCAGTGGCCGAGAAAATCACCGTCACGTAGGGCCGGACTGTCAGGGTCAGGGAAAAATCCAATATATATCTGGTGATATCTCGGGTGCTATTAGAGATAGCGCAATAAATCAAAGTGCATTGTCTGCAGGAGGCCCTGGCGCATGAATCTGTGCATCGGGATCGACCTCGGACCGCCAGAAGCCGAGAAAACTACCGTCTCATGGGGCCGGACACTCAGGGTCAGGGAAAAATCCAATACATATCTGGTGATATCTCGGGTGCTATTAGAGAGAGCGCAATAAACCAAAGTGCATTGTCTGCAGGAGGCACTGGCGCATGAATCTGTGCAGCGGGATCGACCTCGGACCACCAGGGGCCGCGAAAATCACCGTCTCATGGGGCCGGACTGTCAGGGTCAGGGAAAAATCCAATATATATCTGGTGATATCTCGGATGCTGTTAGAGATAGCGCAATAAATCAAAGGGAATTATCTGCAGGGGGCCCTGGAGCATGAATCTGTGCAGCGGGATCGAGCTCGGACCACGAGGGACCGAGAAAACTATCGACACATGGGGCCGGACACTCAGGGTCGGGGAAAAATTCAATATATATCTGGTGATATCTCGGGTGCTCTTACAGATAGCGCACTAAACCAAAGTGAATTATCTGCATGGGGCCCTGGTGCATGAATCTGTGCAGCGGGAACGACCTCGGACCACCAGGGGCCGCGAAAACTACCGTCTCATGGGGCCGGACACTCAGGGTCAGGGAAAAATCCAATATATATCTGGTGATATCTCGGGTGCTATTAGAGAGAGCGCAATAAACCAAAGTGCAGTGTCTGCAGGAGGCACTGGCGCATGAATCTGTGCAGCGGGATCGACCTCGGACCACCAGGGGCCGAGAAAACCACCGTCACATGGTGTCGGACACTCAAGGTCAGGGACAAATCCAATATATATATGGTGATATCTCGGCTGCTCTTACAGATAGCGCACTAAACCAAAGTGAATTATCTGCAGGGGGGCCTGGCGCATGAATCTGTGCAGCGGGAACGACCTCGGACCACCAGGGGCCGAGAAAACCACCGTCGCATGGAGTCGGACACTCAGGGTCAGGGAAAAATCCAATATATATCTGGTGATATCTCGGGTGCAATTAGAGATAGCGCAATAAATCAAAGTGAATTATCTGCAGGGGGCCCTGGCGCATGAATCTGTGCAATGGGATCGACCTCGGACCACCAGGGGCCGCGAAAATCACCGTCTCATGGGGCCGGACTGTCAGGGTCAGGGAAAAATCCAATATATATCTGGTGATATCTCGGGTGCTATTAGAGATAGCGCAATAAACCAAAGTGCATTGTCTGCAGGAGGCACTGGCTCATGAATCTGTGCAGCGCGATCGACCTCGGACCACCAGGGGCCGAGAAAATCACCGTCTCATGGGGCCGGACACTCAGGGTCAGGGAAAAATCCAATATATATCTGGTGATATCTCGGGTGCTATTAGAGATAGCGCAATAAACCAAAGTGCATTGCCTGTAGGAGGCCCTGGCGCATGAATCTGTGCAGCGGGAACGACGACGGGCCACCAGGGGCCGAGAAAATTACAGATATTCGGAATCCGTCACCCAAGGTCATGTAAAAATCCAGCATATATCTGGTGATATCTCGGGTGCTATTACACATAGCGCAATAAACCAAAGTGAATTGTCTGCAGGAATCCCTGGCGCATGAATATGTTCAGCGGGATAGACCTCGGACCACCAGGGGTCTAGAAAACCACCGAAACGTGGGGCCGGGCACTCAGGGTCAGGGAAAAATCCAATATACATCTGGTGATATCCCGGGTGGTATTAGAGATAGCGCAATAAATCAAAGTGAATTATCTGCAGGGGGCCCTGGCGCATTAATCTGTATAGCGGGAACGACCTCGGACCACCAGGGGCCGAGAAAACCACCGTCTCATGGGGTCGGACACTCAGGGTCAGGGAAAAATCCAATATATATCTGGTGATATCTCGGGTGCTATTAGAGATAGCGCAATAAACCAAAGTGCATTGTCTGCAGGAGGCCCTGGCGCATGAATCTGTGCAGCAGGAACGACCTCGGACCACCAGGGGCCGAGAAAACCACCGTCTCGTGTAGTCAGACACTCAGGGTCAGGGAAAAATCCAATATATATCTGGTGATATCTCGGGTGCTATTAGAGATAGCGCAATAAATCAAAGTGCATTGTCTGCAGGAGGCCCTAGCGCATGAATCTGTGCAGCGGGAACGACCTCGGACCACTAGGGGCCGAGAAAATCACCGTCTCGTAGGGCCGGACTGTCAGGGTCAGGGAAAAATCCAATATATATCTGGTGATATCTCGGGTGCTATTAGAGATAGCGCAATAAATCAAAGTGCATTGTCTGCAGGAGGCCCTGGCGCATGAATCTGTGCAGCGGGATCGACCTCGGACCGCCAGGAGCCGAGATAACTACCGTCTCATGGGGCCGGACACTCAGGGTCAGGGAAAAATCCAATATACATCTGGTGATATCTCGGGTGGTATTAGAGATAGCGCAATAAATCAAAGTGAATTATCTGCAGGGGGCCCTGGCGCATTAATCTGTATAGCGGGAACGACCTCGGACGACCAGGGGCCGAGAAAACCACCGTCTCATGGGGTCGGACACTCAGGGTCAGGGAAAAATCCAATACATATCTGGTGATATCTCGGGTGCTATTAGAGATAGCGCAATAAATCAAAGTGCATTGTCTGCAGGAGGCCCTAGCGCATGAATCTGTGCAGCGGGAACGACCTCGGACCACCAGGGGCCGAGAAAATCACCGTCTCGTAGGGCCGGACTGTCAGGGTCAGGGAAAAATACAATATATAACTGGTGATATCTCGGGTGCTATTAGAGATAGCGCAATAAATCAAAGTGCATTGTCTGCAGGAGGCCCTGGCGCATGAATCTGTGCAGCGGGATCGTCCTCGGCCGCCAGGAGCCGAGAAAACTACCGTCTCATGGGGCCGGACACTCAGGGTCAGGGAAAAATCCAATACATATCTGGTGATATCTCGGGTGCTATTAGAGAGAGCGCAATAAACCAAAGTGCATTGTCTGCAGGAGGCACTGGCGCATGAATCTGTGCAGCGGGATCGACCTCGGACCACCAGGGGCCGCGAAAATCACCGTCTCATGGGGCCGGACTGTCAGGGTCAGGGAAAAATCCAATACATATCTGGTGATATCTCGGGTGCTATTAGAGAGAGCGCAATAAACCAAAGTGCATTGTCTGTAGGACGCCCTGGCGCATGAACCTGTGCAGCGGGAAGGACCTCGGACCACCAGGGGCCGAGAAAACCACCGTCTCATGGGGCCGGACACTCAGGGTCAGGGAAAAATCCAATATATATCTGGTGATATCTCGGGTGCTATTAGAGATAGCGCAATAAACCAAGGTGCATTGTCTGCAGGAGGCACTGGCGCATGAATCTGTACAGCGGGAACGACCTCGGACCACCAGGGGCCGAGAAAATCACCGTCTCATGGGGCCGGACACTCAGGGACAGGGAAAAATCCAATATATATCTGGTGATATCTCGGGTGCTATTAGAGATAGCGCAATAAACCAAAGTGCATTGCCTGTAGGAGGCCCTGGCGCATGAATCTGTGCAGCGGGAACGACGTCGGGCCACCAGGGGCCGAGAAAATTACAGATATTCGGAATCCGTCACCCAAGGTCATGTAAAAATCCAGCATATATCTGGTGATATCTCGGGTGCTATTACACATAGCGCAATAAACCAAAGTGAATTGTCTGCAGGAAGCCCTGGCGCATGAATATGTTCAGCGGGATCGACCTCGGACCACCAGGGGTCTAGAAAACCACCGAAACATGGGGCCGGGCACTCAGGGTCAGGGAAAAATCCAATATACATCTGGTGATATCTCGGGTGGTATTAGAGATAGCGCAATAAATCAAAGTGAATTATCTGCAGGGGGCCCTGGCGCATTAATCTGTATAGCGGGAACGACCTCGGACGACCAGGGGCCGAGAAAACCACCGTCTCATGGGGTCGGACACTCAGGGTCAGGGAAAAATCCAATATATATCTGGTGATATCTCGGGTGCTATTAGAGATAGCGCAATAAACCAAAGTGCATTGTCTGCAGGAGGCACTGGCTCATGAACCTGTGCAGCGCGATCGACCTCGGACCACCAGGGGCCGAGAAAATCACCGTCTCATGGGGCCGGACACTCAGGGTCAGGGAAAAATCCAATATATATCTGGTGATATCTCGGGTGCTATTAGAGATAGCGCAATAAATCAAAGGGAATTATCTGCAGGGGGCCCTGGAGCATGAATCTGTGCAGCGGGATCGAGCTCGGACCACGAGGGACCGAGAAAACTATCGACACATGGGGCCGGACACTCAGGGTCGGGGAAAAATTCAATATATATCTGGTGATATCTCGGGTGCTCTTACAGATAGCGCACTAAACCAAAGTGAATTATCTGCATGGGGCCCTGGCGCATGAATCTGTGCAGCGGGAACGACCTCGGACCACCAGGGGCCGCGAAAACTACCGTCTCATGGGGCCGGACACTCAGGGTCAGGGAAAAATCCAATATATATCTGGTGATATCTCGGGTGCTATTAGAGAGAGCGCAATAAACCAAAGTGCATTGTCTGCAGGAGGCACTGGCGCATGAATCTGTGCAGCGGGATCGACCTCGGACCACCAGGGGCCGCGAAAATCACCGTCTCATGGGGCCGGACTGTCAGGGTCAGGGAAAAATCCAATATATATCTGGTGATATCTCGGGTGCTATTAGAGATAGCGCAATAAACCAAAGTGCATTGTCTGCAGGAAGCCCTGGCGCGTGAATCTGTGCAGCGGGAACCACCTCGGACCGCCAGGGGCCGAGAAAACCACCGTCTCATGGGGCCGGACACTCAGGGTCGGGGAAAAATCCAATATATATCTGGTGATATCTCGGGTGCTATTAGAGATAGCGCAATAAACCAAAGTGCATTGTCTGTACGAGGCCCTGGCGCATGAATCTGTGCAGCGGGAACGACCTCGGTTCACCAGGGGCCGAGAAAACCACAGTCTCTTGGGGCCGGACACTCAGGGTCAGGGAAAAATCAAATATATATCTGGTGATATCTCGGGTGCTATTAGAGATAGCGCAATAAATCAAAGTGAATTATCTGCAGGGGGCCCTGGCGCATGAATCTGTGCAGCGGGAACGACCTCGGAACAACAGGGGCCGAGAAAACCACCGTCACATGGGGTCGGACACTCAAGGTCAGGGACAAATCCAATATATATATGGTGATATCTCGGGTGCTATTACACATAGCGCAATAAACCAAAGTGAATTGTCTGCAGGAAGCCCTGGCGCATGAATATGATCAGCGGGATCGACCTCGGACCACCAGGGGTCTAGAAAACCACCGAAACATGGGGCCGGGCACTCAGGGTCAGGGAAAAATCCAATATACATCTGGTGATATCTCGGGTGCTATTAGAGATAGCGCAATAAACCAAAGTGCATTGTCTGCAGGAGGCACTGGCTCATGAATCTGTGCAGCGCGATCGACCTCGGACCACCAGGGGCCGAGAAAATCACCGTCTCATGGGGCCGGACACTCAGGGTCAGGGAAAAATCCAATATATATCTGGTGATATCTCGGGTGCTATTAGAGATAGCGCAATAAATCAAAGGGAATTATCTGCAGGGGGCCCTGGAGCATGAATCTGTGCAGCGGGATCGAGCTCGGACCACGAGGGACCGAGAAAACTATCGACACATGGGGCCGGACACTCAGGGTCGGGGAAAAATTCAATATATATCTGGTGATATCTCGGGTGCTCTTACAGATAGCGCACTAAACCAAAGTGAATTATCTGCATGGGGCCCTGGTGCATGAATCTGTGCAGCGGGAACGACCTCGGACCACCAGGGGCCGCGAAAACTACCGTCTCATGGGGCCGGACACTCAGGGTCAGGGAAAAATCCAATATATATCTGGTGATATCTCGGGTGCTATTAGAGAGAGCGCAATAAACCAAAGTGCAGTGTCTGCAGGAGGCACTGGCGCATGAATCTGTGCAGCGGGATCGACCTCGGACCACCAGGGGCCGAGAAAACCACCGTCACATGGTGTCGGACACTCAAGGTCAGGGACAAATCCAATATATATATGGTGATATCTCGGCTGCTCTTACAGATAGCGCACTAAACCAAAGTGAATTATCTGCAGGGGGGCCTGGCGCATGAATCTGTGCAGCGGGAACGACCTCGGACCACCAGGGGCCGAGAAAACCACCGTCGCATGGAGTCGGACACTCAGGGTCAGGGAAAAATCCAATATATATCTGGTGATATCTCGGGTGCTATTAGAGATAGCGCAATAAACCAAAGTGCATTGCCTGTAGGAGGCCCTGGCGCATGAATCTGTGCAGCGGGAACGACGACGGGCCACCAGGGGCCGAGAAAATTACAGATATTCGGAATCCGTCACCCAAGGTCATGTAAAAATCCAGCATATATCTGGTGATATCTCGGGTGCTATTACACATAGCGCAATAAACCAAAGTGAATTGTCTGCAGGAATCCCTGGCGCATGAATATGTTCAGCGGGATAGACCTCGGACCACCAGGGGTCTAGAAAACCACCGAAACGTGGGGCCGGGCACTCAGGGTCAGGGAAAAATCCAATATACATCTGGTGATATCTCGGGTGGTATTAGAGATAGTGCAATAAATCAAAGTGAATTATCTGCAGGGGGCCCTGGCGCATTAATCTGTATAGCGGGAACGACCTCGGACCACCAGGGGCCGAGAAAACCACCGTCTCATGGGGTCGGACACTCAGGGTCAGGGAAAAATCCAATATATATCTGGTGATATCTCGGGTGCTATTAGAGATAGCGCAATAAACCAAAGTGCATTGTCTGCAGGAGGCCCTGGCGCATGAATCTGTGCAGCAGGAACGACCTCGGACCACCAGGGGCCGAGAAAACCACCGTCTCGTGTAGTCAGACACTCAGGGTCAGGGAAAAATCCAATATATATCTGGTGATATCTCGGGTGCTATTAGAGATAGCGCAATAAATCAAAGTGCATTGTCTGCAGGAGGCCCTAGCGCATGAATCTGTGCAGCGGGAACGACCTCGGACCACTAGGGGCCGAGAAAATCACCGTCTCGTAGGGCCGGACTGTCAGGGTCAGGGAAAAATCCAATATATATCTGGTGATATCTCGGGTGCTATTAGAGATAGCGCAATAAATCAAAGTGCATTGTCTGCAGGAGGCCCTGGCGCATGAATCTGTGCAGCGGGATCGACCTCGGACCGCCAGGAGCCGAGATAACTACCGTCTCATGGGGCCGGACACTCAGGGTCAGGGAAAAATCCAATATACATCTGGTGATATCTCGGGTGGTATTAGAGATAGCGCAATAAATCAAAGTGAATTATCTGCAGGGGGCCCTGGCGCATTAATCTGTATAGCGGGAACGACCTCGGACGACCAGGGGCCGAGAAAACCACCGTCTCATGGGGTCGGACACTCAGGGTCAGGGAAAAATCCAATACATATCTGGTGATATCTCGGGTGCTATTAGAGATAGCGCAATAAATCAAAGTGCATTGTCTGCAGGAGGCCCTAGCGCATGAATCTGTGCAGCGGGAACGACCTCGGACCACCAGGGGCCGAGAAAATCACCGTCTCGTAGGGCCGGACTGTCAGGGTCAGGGAAAAATACAATATATAACTGGTGATATCTCGGGTGCTATTAGAGATAGCGCAATAAATCAAAGTGCATTGTCTGCAGGAGGCCCTGGCGCATGAATCTGTGCAGCGGGATCGTCCTCGGCCGCCAGGAGCCGAGAAAACTACCGTCTCATGGGGCCGGACACTCAGGGTCAGGGAAAAATCCAATACATATCTGGTGATATCTCGGGTGCTATTAGAGAGAGCGCAATAAACCAAAGTGCATTGTCTGCAGGAGGCACTGGCGCATGAATCTGTGCAGCGGGATCGACCTCGGACCACCAGGGGCCGCGAAAATCACCGTCTCATGGGGCCGGACTGTCAGGGTCAGGGAAAAATCCAATACATATCTGGTGATATCTCGGGTGCTATTAGAGAGAGCGCAATAAACCAAAGTGCATTGTCTGTAGGACGCCCTGGCGCATGAACCTGTGCAGCGGGAAGGACCTCGGACCACCAGGGGCCGAGAAAACCACCGTCTCATGGGGCCGGACACTCAGGGTCAGGGAAAAATCCAATATATATCTGGTGATATCTCGGGTGCTATTAGAGATAGCGCAATAAACCAAGGTGCATTGTCTGCAGGAGGCACTGGCGCATGAATCTGTACAGCGGGAACGACCTCGGACCACCAGGGGCCGAGAAAATCACCGTCTCATGGGGCCGGACACTCAGGGTCAGGGAAAAATCCAATATATATCTGGTGATATCTCGGGTGCTATTAGAGATAGCGCAATAAACCAAAGTGCATTGCCTGTAGGAGGCCCTGGCGCATGAATCTGTGCAGCGGGAACGACGTCGGGCCACCAGGGGCCGAGAAAATTACAGATATTCGGAATCCGTCACCCAAGGTCATGTAAAAATCCAGCATATATCTGGTGATATCTCGGGTGCTATTACACATAGCGCAATAAACCAAAGTGAATTGTCTGCAGGAAGCCCTGGCGCATGAATATGTTCAGCGGGATCGACCTCGGACCACCAGGGGTCTAGAAAACCACCGAAACATGGGGCCGGGCACTCAGGGTCAGGGAAAAATCCAATATACATCTGGTGATATCTCGGGTGGTATTAGAGATAGCGCAATAAATCAAAGTGAATTATCTGCAGGGGGCCCTGGCGCATTAATCTGTATAGCGGGAACGACCTCGGACGACCAGGGGCCGAGAAAACCACCGTCTCATGGGGTCGGACACTCAGGGTCAGGGAAAAATCCAATATATATCTGGTGATATCTCGGGTGCTATTAGAGATAGCGCAATAAACCAAAGTGCATTGTCTGCAGGAGGCACTGGCTCATGAACCTGTGCAGCGCGATCGACCTCGGACCACCAGGGGCCGAGAAAATCACCGTCTCATGGGGCCGGACACTCAGGGTCAGGGAAAAATCCAATATATATCTGGTGATATCTCGGGTGCTATTAGAGATAGCGCAATAAATCAAAGGGAATTATCTGCAGGGGGCCCTGGAGCATGAATCTGTGCAGCGGGATCGAGCTCGGACCACGAGGGACCGAGAAAACTATCGACACATGGGGCCGGACACTCAGGGTCGGGGAAAAATTCAATATATATCTGGTGATATCTCGGGTGCTCTTACAGATAGCGCACTAAACCAAAGTGAATTATCTGCATGGGGCCCTGGCGCATGAATCTGTGCAGCGGGAACGACCTCGGACCACCAGGGGCCGCGAAAACTACCGTCTCATGGGGCCGGACACTCAGGGTCAGGGAAAAATCCAATATATATCTGGTGATATCTCGGGTGCTATTAGAGAGAGCGCAATAAACCAAAGTGCATTGTCTGCAGGAGGCACTGGCGCATGAATCTGTGCAGCGGGATCGACCTCGGACCACCAGGGGCCGCGAAAATCACCGTCTCATGGGGCCGGACTGTCAGGGTCAGGGAAAAATCCAATATATATCTGGTGATATCTCGGGTGCTATTAGAGATAGCGCAATAAACCAAAGTGCATTGTCTGCAGGAAGCCCTGGCGCGTGAATCTGTGCAGCGGGAACCACCTCGGACCGCCAGGGGCCGAGAAAACCACCGTCTCATGGGGCCGGACACTCAGGGTCGGGGAAAAATCCAATATATATCTGGTGATATCTCGGGTGCTATTAGAGATAGCGCAATAAACCAAAGTGCATTGTCTGTACGAGGCCCTGGCGCATGAATCTGTGCAGCGGGAACGACCTCGGTTCACCAGGGGCCGAGAAAACCACAGTCTCTTGGGGCCGGACACTCAGGGTCAGGGAAAAATCAAATATATATCTGGTGATATCTCGGGTGCTATTAGAGATAGCGCAATAAATCAAAGTGAATTATCTGCAGGGGGCCCTGGCGCATGAATCTGTGCAGCGGGAACGACCTCGGAACAACAGGGGCCGAGAAAACCACCGTCACATGGGGTCGGACACTCAAGGTCAGGGACAAATCCAATATATATATGGTGATATCTCGGCTGCTCTTACAGATAGCGCACTAAACCAAAGTGAATTATCTGCAGGGGGGCCTGGCGCATGAATCTGTGCAGCGGGAACGACCTCGGACCACCAGGGGACGAGAAAACCACCGTCTCGTGTAGTCAGACACTCAGGGTCAGGGAAAAATCCAATATATATCTGGTGATATCTCGGGTGCTATTAGAGATAGCGCAATAAATCAAAGTGCACTGTCTGCAGGAGGCCCTGGCGCATGAATCTGTGCAGCGGGATCGACCTCGGACCGCCAGGAGCCGAGAAAACTACCGTCTCATGGGGCCGGACACTCAGGGTCAGGGAAAAATCCAATACATATCTGGTGATATCTCGGGTGCTATTAGAGAGAGCGCAATAAACCAAAGTGCATTGTCTGTAGGAGGCCCTGGCGCATGAACCTGTGCAGCGGGAAGGACCTCGGACCACCAGGGGCCGAGAAAACCACCGTCTCATGGGGCCGGACACTCAGGGTCAGGGAAAAATCCAATATATATCTGGTGATATCTCGGGTGCTATTAGAGATAGCGCAATAAACCAAGGTGCATTGTCTGCAGGAGGCACTGGCGCATGAATCTGTACAGCGGGAACGACCTCGGACCACCAGGGGCCGAGAAAACCACCGTCGCATGGGGTCGGACACTCAGGGTCAGGGAAAAAACCAATATATATCAGGTGATATCTCGGGTGCAATTAGAGATAGCGCAATAAATCAAAGCGAATTATCTGCAGGGGGCCCTGGAGCATGAATCTGTGCAGCGGGATCGAGCTCGGACCACGAGGGACCGAGAAAACTATCGACACATGGGGCCGGACACTCAGGGTCGGGGAAAAATTCAATATATATCTGGTGATATCTCGGGTGCTCTTACAGATAGCGCACTAAACCAAAGTGAATTATCTGCATGGGGCCCTGGCGCATGAATCTGTGCAGCGGGAACGACCTCGGACCACCAGGGGCCGCGAAAACTACCGTCTCATGGGGCCGGACACTCAGGGTCAGGGAAAAATCCAATATATATCTGGTGATATCTCGGGTGCTATTAGAGAGAGCGCAATAAACCAAAGTGCATTGTCTGCAGGAGGCACTGGCGCATGAACCTGTGCAGCGGGATCGACCTCGGACCACCAGGGGCCGCGAAAATCACCGTCTCATGGGGTCGGACACTCAGGGTCAGGGACAAATCCAATATATATCTGGTGATATCTCGGGTGCTATCAGAGATAGCGCAATAAACCCAAGTGAATTATCTGCAGGGGGGCCTGGCGCATGAATCTGTGCAATGGGATCGGCCTCGGACCACCAGGGGCCGAGAAAATTACAGATATTCGGAATCCGTCACCAAAGGTCATGTAAAAATATAGCATATATCTGGCGATATCTCGGGTGCTATTAGAGATAGCGGAATAAACCAAAGTGCATTGTCTGCAGGAGGCACCGGCTCATGAATCTGTGCAGCGCGATCGACCTCGGACCACCAGGGGCCGAGAAAATCACCGTCTCATGGGGCCGGACACTCAGGGTCAGGGAAAAATCCAATATATATCTGGTGATATCTCGGGTGCTATTAGAGATAGCGCAATAAACCAAAGTGCATTGCCTGTAGGAGGCCCTGGCGCATGAATCTGTGCAGCGGGAACGACGTCGGGCCACCAGGGGCCGAGAAAATTACAGATATTCGGAATCCGTCACCCAAGGTCATGTAAAAATCCAGCATATATGTGGTAATATCTCGGGTGCTATTACACATAGCGCAATAAACCAAAGTGAATTGTCTGCAGGAAGCCCTGGCGCATGTAAATGTTCAGCGGGATCGACCTCGGACCACCAGGGGTCTAGAAAACCACCGAAACATGGGGCCGGGCACTCAGGGTCAGGGAAAAATCCAATATACATCTGGTGATATCTCGGGTGGTATTAGAGATAGCGCAATAAATCAAAGTGAATTATCTGCAGGGGGCCCTGGCGCATTAATCTGTATAGCGGGAACGACCTCGGACCACCAGGGGCCGAGAAAACCACCGTCTCATGGGGTCGGACACTCAGGGTCAGGGAAAAATCCAATATATATCTGGTGATATCTCGGGTGCTATTAGAGATAGCGCAATAAACCAAAGTGAATTATCTGCAGGGGGGCCTGGCGCATGAATCTGTGCAATGGGATCGGCCTCGGACCACCAGGGGCCGAGAAAATTACAGATATTCGGAATCCGTCACCAAAGGTCATGTAAAAATATAGCATATATCTGGCGATATCTCGGGTGCTATTAGAGATAGCGGAATAAACCAAAGTGCATTGTCTGCAGGAGGCACCGGCTCATGAATCTGTGCAGCGCGATCGACCTCGGACCACCAGGGGCCGAGAAAATCACCGTCTCATGGGGCCGGACACTCAGGGTCAGGGAAAAATCCAATATATATCTGGTGATATCTCGGGTGCTATTAGAGATAGCGCAATAAACCAAAGTGCATTGCCTGTAGGAGGCCCTGGCGCATGAATCTGTGCAGCGGGAACGACGTCGGGCCACCAGGGGCCGAGAAAATTACAGATATTCGGAATCCGTCACCCAAGGTCATGTAAAAATCCAGCATATATGTGGTAATATCTCGGGTGCTATTACACATAGCGCAATAAACCAAAGTGAATTGTCTGCAGGAAGCCCTGGCGCATGTAAATGTTCAGCGGGATCGACCTCGGACCACCAGGGGTCTAGAAAACCACCGAAACATGGGGCCGGGCACTCAGGGTCAGGGAAAAATCCAATATACATCTGGTGATATCTCGGGTGGTATTAGAGATAGCGCAATAAATCAAAGTGAATTATCTGCAGGGGGCCCTGGCGCATTAATCTGTATAGCGGGAACGACCTCGGACCACCAGGGGCCGAGAAAACCACCGTCTCATGGGGTCGGACACTCAGGGTCAGGGAAAAATCCAATATATATCTGGTGATATCTCGGGTGCTATTAGAGATAGCGCAATAAACCAAAGTGCATTGTCTGCAGGAGGCCCTGGCGCATGAATCTGTGCAGCAGGAACGACCTCGGACCACCAGGGGCCGAGAAAATCACCGTCACGTAGGGCCGGACTGTCAGGGTCAGGGAAAAATCCAATATATATCTGGTGATATCTCGGGTGATATTAGAGATAGCGCAATAAATCAAAGTGCATTGTCTGCAGGAGGCCCTGGCGCATGAATCTGTGCAGCGGGATCGACCTCGGACCGCCAGGAGCCGAGAAAACTACCGTCTCATGGGGCCGGACACTCAGGGTCAGGGAAAAATCCAATACATATCTGGTGATATCTCGGGTGCTATTAGAGAGAGCGCAATAAACCAAAGTGCATTGTCTGCAGGAGGCACTGGCGCATGAATCTGTGCAGCGGGATCGACCTCGGACCACCAGGGGCCGCGAAAATCACCGTCTCATGGGGCCGGACTGTCAGGGTCAGGGAAAAATCCATTATATATCTGGTGATATCTCGGGTGCTATTAGAGATAGCGCAATAAATCAAAGTGAATTATCTGCAGGGTGCCCTGGCGCATGAATCTGCGCAGCGGGAACGACCTCGGACCACCAGGGGCCGAGAAAACCACCGTCTCGTGTAGTCAGACACTCAGGGTCAGGGAAAAATCCAATATATATCTGGTGATATCTCGGGTGCTATTAGAGATAGCGCAATAAATCAAAGTGCATTGTCTGCAGGAGGCCCTAGCGCATGAATCTGTGCAGCGGGAACGACCTCGGACCACCAGGGGCCGCGAAAACTACCGTCTCATGGGGCCGGACACTCAGGGTCAGGGAAAAATCCAATATATATCTGGTGATATCTCGGGTGCTATTAGAGATAGCGCAATAAACCAAAGTGCATTGTCTGCAGGAAGCCCTGGCGCGTGAATCTGTGCAGCGGGAACGACCTCGGACCACCAGGGGCCGAGAAAACCACCGTCGCATGGAGTCGGACACTCAAGGTCAGGGAAAAATCCAATACATATCTGGTGATATCTCGGGAGCTGTTAGAGATAGCGCAATAAACCAAAGTGAAATATCTGCAGGAGGCCCCGGCGTATGAATCTGTCCAGCGGGAACCACCTCGGACCGCCAGGGGCCGAGAAAACCACCGTCTCATGGGGCCGGACACTCAGGGTCGGGGAAAAATCCAATATATATCTGGTGATATCTCGGGTGCTATTAGAGATAGCGCAATAAACCAAAGTGCATTGTCTGTACGAGGCCCTGGCGCATGAATCTGTGCAGCGGGAACGACCTCGGTTCACCAGGGGCCGAGAAAACCACAGTCTCTTGGGGCCGGACACTCAGGGTCAGGGAAAAATCAAATATATATCTGGTGATATCTCGGGTGCTATTAGAGATAGCGCAATAAATCAAAGTGAATTATCTGCAGGGGGCCCTGGAGCATGAATCTGTGCAGCGGGATCGACCTCGGACCACCAGGGGCCGAGAAAACCACCGTCTCATGGAGTCGGACACTCAGGGTCAGGGAAAAATCCAATATATATCTGGTGATATCTCGGGTGCAATTAGAGATAGCGCAATAAATCAAAGTGAATTATCTGCAGGGGGCCCTGGCGCATGAATCTGTGCAATGGGATCGACCTCGGACCACCAGGGGCCGAGAAAATTACAGATATTCGGAATCCGTCACCAAAGGTCATGTAAAAATCTAGCATATATCTGGCGATATCTCGGGTGCTATTAGAGATAGCGCAATGAACCAAAGTGCATTGTCTGTACGAGGCCCTGGCGCATGAATCTGTGCAGCGGGAACGACCTCGGTTCACCAGGGGCAGAGAAAACCACAGTATCTTGGGGCCGGACACTCAGGGTCAGGGAAAAATCAAATATATATCTGGTGATATCTCGGGTGCTATTAGAGATAGCGCAATAAATCAAAGTGAATTATCTGCAGGGGGCCCTGGCGCATGAATCTGTGCAGCGGGAACGACCTCGGACCACCAGGGGCCGAGAAAACCACCGTCTCATGGAGTCAGACACTCAGGGTCAGGGAAAAATCCAATATATATCTGTTGATATCTCGGGTGCTATTAGAGATAGCGCAATAAATCAAAGTGAATTATCTGCAGGGGGCCCTGGCGCATGAATCTGTGCAGCGGGAACGACCTCGGAGCAACAGGGGCCGAGAATACCACCGTCTCATGGGGTCGGACACTCAGGGTCAGGGACAAATCCAATATATATCTGGTGATATCTCGGGTGCTATCAGAGATAGCGCAATAAACCCAAGTGAATTATCTGCAGGGGGGCCTGGCGCATGAATCTGTGCAATGGGATCGGCCTCGGACCACCAGGGGCCGAGAAAATTACAGATATTCGGAATCCGTCACCAAAGGTCATGTAAAAATCTAGCATATATCTGGCGATATCTCGGGTGCTATTACACATAGCGCAATAAACCAAAGTGAATTGTCTGCAGGAAGCCCTGGCGCATGAATATGTTCAGCGGGATCGACCTCGGACCACCAGGGGTCTAGAAAACCACCGAAACATGGGGCCGGGCACTCAGGGTCAGGGAAAAATCCAATATACATCTGGTGATATCTCGGGTGGTATTAGAGATAGCGCAATAAATCAAAGTGAATTATCTGCAGGGGGCCCTGGCGCATTAATCTGTATAGCGGGAACGACCTCGGACCACCAGGGGCCGAGAAAACCACCGTCTCATGGGGTCGGACACTCAGGGTCAAGGAAAAATCCAATATATATCTGGTGATATCTCGGGTGCTATTAGAGATAGCGCAATAAACCAAAGTGCATTGTCTGCAGGAGGCCCTGGCGCATGAATCTGTGCAGCAGGAACGACCTCGGACCACCAGTGGCCGAGAAAATCACCGTCACGTAGGGCCGGACTGTCAGGGTCAGGGAAAAATCCAATATATATCTGGTGATATCTCGGGTGCTATTAGAGATAGCGCAATAAATCAAAGTGCATTGTCTGCAGGAGGCCCTGGCGCATGAATCTGGGCAGCGGGATCGACCTCGGACCGCCAGGAGCCGAGAAAACTACCGTCTCATGGGGCCGGACACTCAGGGTCAGGGAAAAATCCAATACATATCTGGTGATATCTCGGGTGCTATTAGAGAGAGCGCAATAAACCAAAGTGCATTGTCTGCAGGAGGCACTGGCGCATGAATCTGTGCAGCGGGTTCGACCTCGGACCACCAGGGGCCGCGAAAATCACCGTCTCATGGGGCCGGACTGTCAGGGTCAGGGAAAAATCCAATATATATCTGGTGATATCTCGGGTGCTATTAGAGATAGCGCAATAAATCAAAGTGAATTATCTGCAGGGTGCCCTGGCGCATGAATCTGCGCAGCGGGAACGACCTCGGACCACCAGGGGCCGAGAAAACCACCGTCTCGTGTAGTCAGACACTCAGGGTCAGGGAAAAATCCAATATATATCTGGTGATATCTCGGGTGCTATTAGAGATAGCGCAATAAATCAAAGTGCATTGTCTGCAGGAGGCCCTAGCACATGAATCTGTGCAGCGGGAACGACCTCGGACCACCAGGGGCTGAGAAAATCACCGTCTCGTAGGGCCGGACTGTCAGGGTCAGGGAAAAATACAATATATATCTGGTGATATCTCGGGTGCTATTAGAGATAGCGCAATAAATCACAGTGCATTGTCTGCAGGAGGCCCTGGCGCATGAATCTGTGCAGCGGGATCGTCCTCGGCCGCCAGGAGCCGAGAAAACTACCGTCTCATGGGGCCGGACACTCAGGGTCAGGGAAAAATCCAATACATATCTGGTGATATCTCGGGTGCTATTAGAGAGAGCGCAATAAACCAAAGTGCATTGTCTGCAGGAGGCACTGGCGCATGAATCTGTGCAGCGGGATCGACCTCGGACCACCAGGGGCCGCGAAAATCACCGTCTCATGGGGCCGGACTGTCAGGGTCAGGGAAAAATCCAATACATATCTGGTGATATCTCGGGTGCTATTAGAGAGAGCGCAATAAACCAAAGTGCATTGTCTGTAGGACGCCCTGGCGCATGAACCTGTGCAGCGGGAAGGACCTCGGACCACCAGGGGCCGAGAAAACCACCGTCTCATGGGGCCGGACACTCAGGGTCAGGGAAAAATCCAATATATATCTGGTGATATCTCGGGTGCTATTAGAGATAGCGCAATAAACCAAGGTGCATTGTCTGCAGGAGGCACTGGCGCATGAATCTGTACAGCGGGAACGACCTCGGACCACCAGGGGCCGAGAAAATCACCGTCTCATGGGGCCGGACACTCAGGGTCAGGGAAAAATGCAATATATATCTGGTGATATCTCGGGTGCTATTAGAGATAGCGCAATAAACCAAAGTGCATTGCCTGTAGGAGGCCCTGGCGCATGAATCTGTGCAGCGGGAACGACGTCGGGCCACCAGGGGCCGAGAAAATTACAGATATTCGGAATCCGTCACCCAAGGTCATGTAAAAATCCAGCATATATCTGGTGATATCTCGGGTGCTATTACACATAGCGCAATAAACCAAAGTGAATTGTCTGCAGGAAGCCCTGGCGCATGAATATGTTCAGCGGGATCGACCTCGGACCACCAGGGGTCTAGAAAACCACCGAAACATGGGGCCGGGCACTCAGGGTCAGGGAAAAATCCAATATACATCTGGTGATATCTCGGGTGGTATTAGAGATAGCGCAATAAATCAAAGTGAATTATCTGCAGGGGGCCCTGGCGCATTAATCTGTATAGCGGGAACGACCTCGGACCACCAGGGGCCGAGAAAACCACCGTCTCATGGGGTCGGACACTCAGGGTCAGGGAAAAATCCAATATATATCTGGTGATATCTCGGGTGCTATTAGAGATAGCGCAATAAACCAAAGTGCATTGTCTGCAGGAGGCCCTGGCGCATGAATCTGTGCAGCAGGAACGACCTCGGACCACCAGTGGCCGAGAAAATCACCGTCACGTAGGGCCGGACTGTCAGGGTCAGGGAAAAATCCAATATATATCTGGTGATATCTCGGGTGCTATTAGAGATAGCGCAATAAATCAAAGTGCATTGTCTGCAGGAGGCCCTGGCGCATGAATCTGGGCAGCGGGATCGACCTCGGACCGCCAGGAGCCGAGAAAACTACCGTCTCATGGGGCCGGACACTCAGGGTCAGGGAAAAATCCAATACATATCTGGTGATATCTCGGGTGCTATTAGAGAGAGCGCAATAAACCAAAGTGCATTGTCTGCAGGAGGCACTGGCGCATGAATCTGTGCAGCGGGATCGACCTCGGACCACCAGGGGCCGCGAAAATCACCGTCTCATGGGGCCGGACTGTCAGGGTCAGGGAAAAATCCAATATATATCTGGTGATATCTCGGGTGCTATTAGAGATAGCGCAATAAACCAAAGTGCATTGTCTGCAGGAAGCCCTGGCGCGTGAATCTGTGCAGCGGGAACGACCTCGGACCACCAGGGGCCGAGAAAACCACCGTCGCATGGAGTCGGACACTCAAGGTCAGGGAAAAATCCAATACATATCTGGTGATATCTCGGGAGCTGTTAGAGATAGCGCAATAAACCAAAGTGAAATATCTGCAGGAGGCCCCGGCGTATGAATCTGTCCAGCGGGAACCACCTCGGACCGCCAGGGGCCGAGAAAACCACCGTCTCATGGGGCCGGACACTCAGGGTCGGGGAAAAATCCAATATATATCTGGTGATATCTCGGGTGCTATTAGAGATAGCGCAATAAACCAAAGTGCATTGTCTGTACGAGGCCCTGGCGCATGAATCTGTGCAGCGGGAACGACCTCGGTTCACCAGGGGCGGAGAAAACCACAGTCTCTTGGGGCCGGACACTCAGGGTCAGGGAAAAATCCAATATATATCTGGTGATATCTCGGGTGCTATTAGAGAGAGCGCAATAAACCAAAGTGCATTGTCTGCAGGAGGCACTGGCGCATGAACCTGTGCAGCGGGATCGACCTCGGACCACCAGGGGCCGCGAAAATCACCGTCTCATGGGGCCGGACTGTCAGGGTCAGGGAAAAATCCAATATATATCTGTTGATATCTCGGGTGCTATTAGAGATAGCGCAATAAATCAAAGTGAATTATCTGCAGGGTGCCCTGGCGCATGAATCTGCGCAGCGGGAACGACCTCGGAACAACAGGGGCCGAGAAAACCACCGTCTCATTGAGTCAGACACTCAGGGTCAGGGAAAAATCCAATATATATCTGGTGATATCTCGGGTGCTATTAGAGATAGCGCAATAAATCAAAGTGAATTATCTGCAGGGTGCCCTGGCGCATGAATCTGCGCAGCGGGAACGACCTCGGACCACCAGGGGCCGAGAAAACCACCGTCTCGTGTAGTCAGACACTCAGGGTCAGGGAAAAATCCAATATATATCTGGTGATATCTCGGGTGCTGTTAGAGATAGCGCAATAAATCAAAGTGCATTGTCTGCAGGAGGCCCTAGCGCATGAATCTGTGCAGCGGGATCGACCTCGGACCACCAGGGGCCGCGAAAATCACCGTCGCATGGGGCAGGACTGTCAGGGTCAGGGAAAAATCCAATACATATCTGGTGATATCTCGGGTGCTATTAGAGAGAGCGCAATAAACCAAAGTGCATTGTCTGTAGGAGGCCCTGGCGCATGAACCTGTGCAGCGGGAAGGACCTCGGACCACCAGGGGCCGAGAAAACCACCGTCTCATGGGGCCGGACACTCAGGGTCAGGGAAAAATCCAATATATATCTGGTGATATCTCGGGTGCTATTAGAGATAGCGCAATAAACCAAGGTGCATTGTCTGCAGGAGGCACTGGCGCATGAATCTGTACAGCGGGAACGACCTCGGACCACCAGGGGCCGAGAAAACCACCGTCGCATGGGGTCGGACACTCAGGGTCAGGGAAAAAACCAATATATATCTGGTGATATCTCGGGTGCAATTAGAGATAGCGCAATAAATCAAAGCGAATTATCTGCAGGGGGCCCTGGAGCATGAATCTGTGCAGCGGGATCGACCTCGGACCACCAGGGGCCGAGAAAACCACCGTCTCATGGAGTCGGACACTCAGGGTCAGGGAAAAATCCAATATATATCTGGTGATATCTCGGGTGCAATTAGAGATAGCGCAATAAATCAAAGTGAATTATCTGCAGGGGGCCCTGGCGCATGAATCTGTGCAATGGGATCGACCTCGGACCACCAGGGGCCGAGAAAATTACAGATATTCGGAATCCGTCACCAAAGGTCATGTAAAAATCTAGCATATATCTGGCGATATCTCGGGTGCAATTAGAGATAGCGCAATAAACCAAAGTGCATTGTCTGCAGGAGGCACTGGCTCATGAATCTGTGCAGCGCGATCGACCTCGGACCACCAGGGGCCGAGAAAATCACCGTCTCATGGGGCCGGACACTCAGGGTCAGGGAAAAATCCAATATATATCTGGTGATATCTCGGGTGCTATTAGAGATAGCGCAATAAACCAAAGTGTATTGCCTGTAGGAGGCCCTGGCGCATGAATCTGTGCAGCGGGAACGACGTCGGGCCACCAGGGGCCGAGAAAATTACAGATATTCGGAATCCGTCACCCAAGGTCATGTAAAAATCCAGCATATATCTGGTGATATCTCGGGTGCTATTACACATAGCGCAATAAACCAAAGTGAATTGCCTGCAGGAAGCCCTGGCGCATGAATATGTTCAGCGGGATCGACCTCGGACCACCAGGGGTCTAGAAAACCACCGAAACATGGGGCCGGGCACTCAGGGTCAGGGAAAAATCCAATATACATCTGGTGATATCTCGGGTGGTATTAGAGATAGCGCAATAAATCAAAGTGAATTATCTGCAGGGGGCCCTGGCGCATTAATCTGTATAGCGGGAACGACCTCGGACCACCAGGGGCCGAGAAAACCACCGTCTCATGGGGTCGGACACTCAGGGTCAGGGAAAAATCCAATATATATCTGGTGATATCTCGGGTGCTATTAGAGAGAGCGCAATAAACCAAAGTGCATTGTCTGCAGGAGGCACTGGCGCATGAATCTGTGCAGCGGGATCGACCTCGGACCACCAGGGGTCGCGAAAATCACCGTCTCATGGGGCCGGACTGTCAGGGACAGGGAAAAATCCAATACATATCTGGTGATATCTCGGGTGCTATTAGAGAGAGCGCAATAAACCAAAGTGCATTGTCTGTAGGAGGCCCTGGCGCATGAATCTGTGCAGCGGGAACGACCTCGGTTCACCAGGGGCCGAGAAAACCACAGTCTCTTGGGGCCGGACACTCAGGGTCAGGGAAAAATCAAATATATATCTGGTGATATCTCGGGTGCTATTAGAGATAGCGCAATAAATCAAAGTGAATTATCTGCAGGGGGCCCTGGCGCATGAATCTGTGCAGCGGGAACGACCTCGGAACAACAGGGGCCGAGAAAACCACCGTCACATGGGGTCGGACACTCAAGGTCAGGGACAAATCCAATATATATCTGGTGATATCTCGGGTGCTATTAGAGATAGCGCAATAAATCAAAGTGAATTATCTGCAGGGGGCCCTGGCGCATGAATCTGCGCAGCGGGAACGACCTCGGACCACCAGGGGCCGAGAAAACCACCGTCTCATGGGGTCGGACACTCAGGGTCAGGGAAAAATCCAATATATATCTGGTGATATCTCGGGTGCTATTAGAGATAGCGCAATAAATCAAAGTGAATTATCTGCAGGGTGCCCTGGCGCATGAATCTGCGCAGCGGGAACGACCTCGGACCACCAGGGGCCGAGAAAACCACCGTCTCGTGTAGTCAGACACTCAGGGTCAGGGAAAAATCCAATATATATCTGGTGATATCTCGGGTGCTATTAGAGATAGCGCAATAAACCAAAGTGCATTGTCTGTACGAGGCCCTGGCGCATGAATCTGTGCAGCGGGAACGACCTCGGTTCACCAGGGGCGGAGAAAACCACAGTCTCTTGGGGCCGGACACTCAGGGTCAGGGAAAAATCCAATATATATCTGGTGATATCTCGGGTGCTATTAGAGAGAGCGCAATAAACCAAAGTGCATTGTCTGCAGGAGGCACTGGCTCATGAATCTGTGCAGCGCGATCGACCTCGGACCACCAGGGGCCGAGAAAATCACCGTCTCATGGGGCCGGACACTCAGGGTCAGGGAAAAATCCAATATATATCTGGTGATATCTCGGGTGCTATCAGAGATAGCGCAATAAACCCAAGTGAATTATCTGCAGGGGGGCCTGGCGCATGAATCTGTGCAATGGGATCGGCCTCGGACCACCAGGGGCCGAGAAAATTACAGATATTCGGAATCCGTCACCAAAGGTCATGTAAAAATCTAGCATATATCTGGCGATATCTCGGGTGCTATTAGAGATAGCGCAATAAACCAAAGTGCATTGTCTGCAGGAGGCACTGGCTCATGAATCTGTGCAGCGCGATCGACCTCGGACCACCAGGGGCCGAGAAAATCACCGTCTCATGGGGCCGGACACTCAGGGTCAGGGAAAAATCCAATATATATCTGGTGATATCTCGGGTGCTATTAGAGATAGCGCAATAAACCAAAGTGCATTGCCTGTAGGAGACCCTGGCGCATGAATCTGTGCAGCGGGAACGACGTCGGGCCACCAGGGGCCGAGAAAATTACAGATATTCGGAATCCGTCACCCAAGGTCATGTAAAAATCCAGCATATATGTGGTAATATCTCGGGTGCTATTACAAATAGCGCAATAAACCAAAGTGAATTGTCTGCAGGAAGCCCTGGCGCATGAATATGTTCAGCGGGATCGACCTCGGACCACCAGGGGCCGCGAAAATCACCGAAACATGGGGCCGGGCACTCAGGGTCAGGGAAAAATCCAATATACATCTGGTGATATCTCGGGTGGTATTAGAGATAGCGCAATAAATCAAAGTGAATTATCTGCAGGGGGCCCTGGCGCATTAATCTGTATAGCGGGAACGACCTCGGACCACCAGGGGCCGAGAAAACCACCGTCTCATGGGGTCGGACACTCAGGGTCAGGGAAAAATCCAATATATATCTGGTGATATCTCGGGTGCTATTAGAGATAGCGCAATAAACCAAAGTGCATTGTCTGCAGGAGGCCCTGGCGCATGAATCTGTGCAGCAGGAACGACCTCGGACCACCAGGGGCCGAGAAAATCACCGTCACGTAGGGCCGGACACTCAGGGTCAGGGACAAATCCAATATATATCTGGTGATATCTCGGGTGCTATTAGAGATAGCGCAATAAACCCAAGTGAATTATCTGCAGGGGGCCCTGGCGCATGAATCTGCGCAGCGGGAACGACCTCGGACCACCAGGGGCCGAGAAAACCACCGTCTCATGGAGTCGGACACTCAGGGTCAGGGAAAAATCCAATATATATCTGGTGATATCTCGGGTGCAATTAGAGATAGCGCAATAAATCAAAGTGAATTATCTGCAGGGGGCCCTGGCGCATGAATCTGTGCAATGGGATCGACCTCGGACCACCAGGGGCCGAGAAAATTACAGATATTCGGTATCCGTCACCCAAGGTCATGTAAAAATCTAGCATATATCTGGTGATATCTCGGGTGCTATTACAGATAGCGCAATAAACCAAAGTGAATTGTCTGCAGGAAGCCCTGGCGCATGAATCTGTGAAGCGGGAACGACCGCGGACCACCAGGGGCCGAGAAAACTACCGTCTCATGGGGCCGGACACTCAGGGTCAGGGAAAAATCCAATATATATCTGGTGATATCTCGGGTGCTCTTACAGATAGCGCACTAAACCAAAGTGAATTATCTGCATGGGGCCCTGGCGCATGAATCTGTGCAGCGGGAACGACGTCGGACCACCAGGGGCCGCGAAAACTACCGTCTCATGGGGCCGGACAATCAGGGTCAGGGAAAAATCCAATATATATCTGGTGATATCTCGGGTGCTATTAGAGAGAGCGCAATAAACCAAAGTGCATTGTCTGCAGGAGGCACTGGCGCATGAATCTGTGCAGCGGGATCGACCTCGGACCACCAGGGGCCGAGAAAACCACCGTCGCATGGAGTCGGACACTCAGGGTCAGGGAAAAATCCAATATATATCTGGTGATATCGCGCGTGCAATTAGAGATAGCGCAATAAATCAAAGTGAATTATCTGCAGGGTACCCTGGCGCATGAATCTGTGCAGCGGGATCGACCTCGCACTACGAGGGACCGAGAAAACTGTCGACACATGGGGACGGACACTCAGGGTCGGGGAAAAATTCAATATATATCTGGTGATATCTCGGGTGCTATTACAGATATCGCAATAAATCAAAGTGCATTGTCTGTAGGAGGCCCTGGCGCATGAACCTGTGCAGCGGGAAGGACCTCGGACCACCAGGGGCCGAGAAAACCACCGTCCCATGGGGCCGGACACTCAGGGTCAGGGAAAAATCCAATATATATCTGGTGATATCTCGGGTGCTATTAGAGATAGCGCAATAAACCAAAGTGCATTGTCTGCAGGAGGCCCTGGCGCATGAATCTGTGCAGCGGGAACGACCTCGGACCACCAGGGGCCGAGAAAATCACCGTCTCGTAGGGCCGGACTGTCAGGGTCAGGGAAAAATCCAATATATATCTGGTGATATCTCGGGTGCTATTAGAGATAGCGCAATAAATCAAAGTGCATTGTCTGCAGGAGGCCCTGGCGCATGAATCTGTGCAGCGGGATCGACCTCGGACCGCCAGGAGCCGAGAAAACTACCGTCTCATGGGGCCGGACACTCAGGGTCAGGGAAAAATCCAATACATATCTGGTGATATCTCGGGTGCTATTAGAGAGAGCGCAATAAACCAAAGTGCATTGTCTGCAGGAGGCACTGGCGCATGAATCTGTGCAGCGGGATCGACCTCGGACCACCAGGGGCCGCGAAAATCACCGTCTCATGGGGCCGGACACTCAGGGTCAGGGAAAAATCCAATACATATCTGGTGATATCTCGGGTGCTATTAGAGAGAGCGCAATAAACCAAAGTGCATTGTCTGTAGGAGGCCCTGGCGCATGAATCTGTGCAGCGGGAACGACCTCGGTTCACCAGGGGCCGAGAAAACCACAGTCTCTTGGGGCCGGACACTCAGGGTCAGGGAAAAATCAAATATATATCTGGTGATATGTCGGGTGCTATTAGAGATAGCGCAATAAATCAAAGTGAATTATCTGCAGGGGGCCCTGGCGCATGAATCTGTGCAGCGGGAACGACCTCGGAACAACAGGGGCCGAGAAAACCACAGTCACATGGGGTCGGACACTCAAGGTCAGGGACAAATCCAATATATATCTGGTGATATCTCGGGTGCTATTAGAGATAGCGCAATAAATCAAAGTGAATTATCTGCAGGGGGCCCTGGCGCATGAATCTGCGCAGCGGGAACGACCTCGGACCACCAGGGGCCGAGAAAACCACCGTCGCATGGGGTCGGACACTCAGGGTCAGGGAAAAATCCAATATATATCTGGTGATATCTCGGGTGCTATTAGAGATAGCGCAATAAACCAAAGTGCATTGTCTGCAGGAGGCACTGGCGCATGAATCTGTACAGCGGGAACGACCTCGGACCACCAGGGGCCGAGAAAACCACCGTCGCATGGGGTCGGACACTCAGGGTCAGGGAAAAAACCAATATATATCTGGTGATATCTCGGGTGCAATTAGAGATAGCGCAATAAATCAAAGCGAATTATCTGCAGGGGGCCCTGGAGCATGAATCTGTGCAGCGGGATCGACCTCGGACCACCAGGGGCCGAGAAAATCACCGTCTCATGGGGCCGGACTGTCAGGGACAGGGAAAAATCCAATACATATCTGGTGATATCTCGGGTGCTATTAGAGAGAGCGCAATAAACCAAAGTGCATTGTCTGTAGGAGGCCCTGGCGCATGAATCTGTGCAGCGGGAACGACCTCGGTTCACCAGGGGCCGAGAAAACCACAGTCTCTTGGGGCCGGACACTCAGGGTCAGGGAAAAATCAAATATATATCTGGTGATATCTCGGGTGCTATTAGAGATAGCGCAATAAATCAAAGTGAATTATCTGCAGGGGGCCCTGGCGCATGAATCTGTGCAGCGGGAACGACCTCGGAACAACAGGGGCCGAGAAAACCACCGTCACATGGGGTCGGACACTCAAGGTCAGGGACAAATCCAATATATATCTGGTGATATCTCGGGTGCTATTAGAGATAGCGCAATAAATCTAAGTGAATTATCTGCAGGGGGCCCTGGCGCATGAATCTGCGCAGCGGGAACGACCTCGGACCACCAGGGGCCGAGAAAACCACCGTCTCATGGGGTCGGACACTCAGGGTCAGGGAAAAATCCAATATATATCTGGTGATATCTCGGGTGCTATTAGAGATAGCGCAATAAATCAAAGTGAATTATCTGCAGGGTGCCCTGGCGCATGAATCTGCGCAGCGGGAACGACCTCGGACCACCAGGGGCCGAGAAAACCACCGTCTCGTGTAGTCAGACACTCAGGGTCAGGGAAAAATCCAATATATATCTGGTGATATCTCGGGTGCTATTAGAGATAGCGCAATAAACCAAAGTGCATTGTCTGTACGAGGCCCTGGCGCATGAATCTGTGCAGCGGGAACGACCTCGGTTCACCAGGGGCGGAGAAAACCACAGTCTCTTGGGGCCGGACACTCAGGGTCAGGGAAAAATCCAATATATATCTGGTGATATCTCGGGTGCTATTAGAGAGAGCGCAATAAACCAAAGTGCATTGTCTGCAGGAGGCACTGGCTCATGAATCTGTGCAGCGCGATCGACCTCGGACCACCAGGGGCCGAGAAAATCACCGTCTCATGGGGCCGGACACTCAGGGTCAGGGAAAAATCCAATATATATCTGGTGATATCTCGGGTGCTATTAGAGATAGCGCAATAAACCAAAGTGTATTGCCTGTAGGAGGCCCTGGCGCATGAATCTGTGCAGCGGGAACGACGTCGGGCCACCAGGGGCCGAGAAAATTACAGATATTCGGAATCCGTCACCCAAGGTCATGTAAAAATCCAGCATATATCTGGTGATATCTCGGGTGCTATTACACATAGCGCAATAAACCAAAGTGAATTGCCTGCAGGAAGCCCTGGCGCATGAATATGTTCAGCGGGATCGACCTCGGACCACCAGGGGTCTAGAAAACCACCGAAACATGGGGCCGGGCACTCAGGGTCAGGGAAAAATCCAATATACATCTGGTGATATCTCGGGTGGTATTAGAGATAGCGCAATAAATCAAAGTGAATTATCTGCAGGGGGCCCTGGCGCATTAATCTGTATAGCGGGAACGACCTCGGACCACCAGGGGCCGAGAAAACCACCGTCTCATGGGGTCGGACACTCAGGGTCAGGGAAAAATCCAATATATATCTGGTGATATCTCGGGTGCTATTAGAGATAGCGCAATAAACCAAAGTGCATTGTCTGCAGGAGGCCCTGGCGCATGAATCTGTGCAGCGGGAACGACCTCGGACCACCAGGGGCCGAGAAAATCACCGTCTCGTAGGGCCGGACTGTCAGGGTCAGGGAAAAATCCAATATATATCTGTTGATATCTCGGGTGCTATTAGAGATAGCGCAATAAATCAAAGTGCATTGTCTGCAGGAGGCCCTGGCGCATGAATCTGTGCAGCGGGATCGACCTCGGACCGCCAGGAGCCGAGAAAACTACCGTCTCATGGGGCCGGACACTCAGGGTCAGGGAAAAATCCAATACATATCTGGTGATATCTCGGGTGCTATTAGAGAGAGCGCAATAAACCAAAGTGCATTGTCTGCAGGAGGCACTGGCGCATGAATCTGTGCAGCGGGATCGACCTCGGACCACCAGGGGCCGCGAAAATCACCGTCTCATGGGGCCGGACTGTCAGGGTCAGGGAAAAATCCAATACATATCTGGTGATATCTCGGGTGCTATTAGAGAGAGCGCAATAAACCAAAGTGCATTGTCTGCAGGAGGCACTGGCGCATGAATCTGTGCAGCGGGAACGACCTCGGACCACCAGGGTCCGAGAAAACCACCGTCTCATTGAGTCAGACACTCAGGGTCAGGGAAAAATCCAATATATATCTGGTGATATCTCGGGTGCTATCAGAGATAGCGCAATAAACCCAAGTGAATTATCTGCAGGGGGGCCTGGCGCATGAATCTGTGCAATGGGATCGGCCTCGGACCACCAGGGGCCGAGAAAATTACAGATATTCGGAATCCGTCACCAAAGGTCATGTAAAAATCTAGCATATATCTGGCGATATCTCGGGTGCTATTAGAGATAGCGCAATAAACCAAAGTGCATTGTCTGCAGGAGGCACTGGCTCATGAATCTGTGCAGCGCGATCGACCTCGGACCACCAGGGGCCGAGAAAATCACCGTCTCATGGGGCCGGACACTCAGGGTCAGGGAAAAATCCAATATATATCTGGTGATATCTCGGGTGCTATTAGAGATAGCGCAATAAACCAAAGTGCATTGCCTGTAGGAGACCCTGGCGCATGAATCTGTGCAGCGGGAACGACGTCGGGCCACCAGGGGCCGAGAAAATTACAGATATTCGGAATCCGCCACCCAAGGTCATGTAAAAATCCAGCATATATGTGGTAATATCTCGGGTGCTATTACAAATAGCGCAATAAACCAAAGTGAATTGTCTGCAGGAAGCCCTGGCGCATGAATATGTTCAGCGGGATCGACCTCGGACCACCAGGGGTCTAGAAAACCACCGAAACATGGGGCCGGGCACTCAGGGTCAGGGAAAAATCCAATATACATCTGGTGATATCTCGGGTGGTATTAGAGATAGCGCAATAAATCAAAGTGAATTATCTGCAGGGGGCCCTGGCGCATTAATCTGTATAGCGGGAACGACCTCGGACCACCAGGGGCCGAGAAAACCACCGTCTCATGGGGTCGGACACTCAGGGTCAGGGAAAAATCCAATATATATCTGGTGATATCTCGGGTGCTATTAGAGATAGCGCAATAAACCAAAGTGCATTGTCTGCAGGAGGCCCTGGCGCATGAATCTGTGCAGCAGGAACGACCTCGGACCACCAGGGGCCGAGAAAATCACCGTCACGTAGGGCCGGACACTCAGGGTCAGGGACAAATCCAATATATATCTGGTGATATCTCGGGTGCTATTAGAGATAGCGCAATAAACCCAAGTGAATTATCTGCAGGGGGCCCTGGCGCATGAATCTGCGCAGCGGGAACGACCTCGGACCACCAGGGGCCGAGAAAACCACCGTCTCATGGAGTCGGACACTCAGGGTCAGGGAAAAATCCAATATATATCTGGTGATATCTCGGGTGCAATTAGAGATAGCGCAATAAATCAAAGTGAATTATCTGCAGGGGGCCCTGGCGCATGAATCTGTGCAATGGGATCGACCTCGGACCACCAGGGGCCGAGAAAATTACAGATATTCGGTATCCGTCACCCAAGGTCATGTAAAAATCTAGCATATATCTGGTGATATCTCGGGTGCTATTACAGATAGCGCAATAAACCAAAGTGAATTGTCTGCAGGAAGCCCTGGCGCATGAATCTGTGAAGCGGGAACGACCGCGGACCACCAGGGGCCGAGAAAACTACCGTCTCATGGGGCCGGACACTCAGGGTCAGGGAAAAATCCAATATATATCTGGTGATATCTCGGGTGCTCTTACAGATAGCGCACTAAACCAAAGTGAATTATCTGCATGGGGCCCTGGCGCATGAATCTGTGCAGCGGGAACGACGTCGGACCACCAGGGGCCGCGAAAACTACCGTCTCATGGGGCCGGACAATCAGGGTCAGGGAAAAATCCAATATATATCTGGTGATATCTCGGGTGCTATTAGAGAGAGCGCAATAAACCAAAGTGCATTGTCTGCAGGAGGCACTGGCGCATGAATCTGTGCAGCGGGATCGACCTCGGACCACCAGGGGCCGAGAAAACCACCGTCGCATGGAGTCGGACACTCAGGGTCAGGGAAAAATCCAATATATATCTGGTGATATCGCGCGTGCAATTAGAGATAGCGCAATAAATCAAAGTGAATTATCTGCAGGGTACCCTGGCGCATGAATCTGTGCAGCGGGATCGACCTCGCACTACGAGGGACCGAGAAAACTGTCGACACATGGGGACGGACACTCAGGGTCGGGGAAAAATTCAATATATATCTGGTGATATCTCGGGTGCTATTACAGATATCGCAATAAATCAAAGTGCATTGTCTGTAGGAGGCCCTGGCGCATGAACCTGTGCAGCGGGAAGGACCTCGGACCACCAGGGGCCGAGAAAACCACCGTCCCATGGGGCCGGACACTCAGGGTCAGGGAAAAATCCAATATATATCTGGTGATATCTCGGGTGCTATTAGAGATAGCGCAATAAACCAAAGTGCATTGTCTGCAGGAGGCCCTGGCGCATGAATCTGTGCAGCGGGAACGACCTCGGACCACCAGGGGCCGAGAAAATCACCGTCTCGTAGGGCCGGACTGTCAGGGTCAGGGAAAAATCCAATATATATCTGGTGATATCTCGGGTGCTATTAGAGATAGCGCAATAAATCAAAGTGCATTGTCTGCAGGAGGCCCTGGCGCATGAATCTGTGCAGCGGGATCGACCTCGGACCGCCAGGAGCCGAGAAAACTACCGTCTCATGGGGCCGGACACTCAGGGTCAGGGAAAAATCCAATACATATCTGGTGATATCTCGGGTGCTATTAGAGAGAGCGCAATAAACCAAAGTGCATTGTCTGCAGGAGGCACTGGCGCATGAATCTGTGCAGCGGGATCGACCTCGGACCACCAGGGGCCGCGAAAATCACCGTCTCATGGGGCCGGACTGTCAGGGTCAGGGAAAAATCCAATACATATCTGGTGATATCTCGGGTGCTATTAGAGAGAGCGCAATAAACCAAAGTGCATTGTCTGTAGGAGGCCCTGGCGCATGAATCTGTGCAGCGGGAACGACCTCGGTTCACCAGGGGCCGAGAAAACCACAGTCTCTTGGGGCCGGACACTCAGGGTCAGGGAAAAATCAAATATATATCTGGTGATATGTCGGGTGCTATTAGAGATAGCGCAATAAATCAAAGTGAATTATCTGCAGGGGGCCCTGGCGCATGAATCTGTGCAGCGGGAACGACCTCGGAACAACAGGGGCCGAGAAAACCACCGTCACATGGGGTCGGACACTCAAGGTCAGGGACAAATCCAATATATATCTGGTGATATCTCGGGTGCTATTAGAGATAGCGCAATAAATCAAAGTGAATTATCTGCAGGGGGCCCTGGCGCATGAATCTGCGCAGCGGGAACGACCTCGGACCACCAGGGGCCGAGAAAACCACCGTCGCATGGGGTCGGACACTCAGGGTCAGGGAAAAATCCAATATATATCTGGTGATATCTCGGGTGCTATTAGAGATAGCGCAATAAACCAAAGTGCATTGTCTGCAGGAGGCCCTGGCGCATGAATCTGTGCAGCGGGAACGACCTCGGACCACCAGGGGCCGAGAAAACCACCGTCTCATTGAGTCAGACACTCAGGGTCAGGGAAAAATCCAATATATATCTGGTGATATCTCGGGTGCTATTAGAGATAGCGCAATAAACCAAAGTGCATTGCCTGTAGGAGGCCCTGGCGCATGAATCTGTGCAGCGGGAACGACGTCGGGCCACCAGGGGCCGAGAAAATTACAGATATTCGGAATCCGTCACCCAAGGTCATGTAAAAATCCAGCATATATGTGGTAATATCTCGGGTGCTATTACAAATAGCGCAATAAACCAAAGTGAATTGTCTGCAGGAAGCCCTGGCGCATGAATATGTTCAGCGGGATCGACCTCGGACCACCAGGGGTCTAGAAAACCACCGAAACATGGGGCCGGGCACTCAGGGTCAGGGCAAAATCCAATATACATCTGGTGATATCTCGGGTGGTATTAGACATAGCGCAATAAATCAAAGTGAATTATCTGCAGGGGGCCCTGGCGCATTAATCTGTATAGCGGGAACGACCTCGGACCACCAGGGGCCGAGAAAACCACCGTCTCATGGGGTCGGACACTCAGGGTCAGGGAAAAATCCAATATATATCTGGTGATATCTCGGGTGCTATTAGAGATAGCGCAATAAACCAAAGTGCATTGTCTGCAGGAGGCCCTGGCGCATGAATCTGTGCAGCAGGAACGACCTCGGACCACCAGGGGCCGAGAAAATCACCGTCACGTAGGGCCGGACACTCAGGGTCAGGGACAAATCCAATATATATCTGGTGATATCTCGGGTGCTATTAGAGATAGCGCAATAAACCCAAGTGAGTTATCTGCAGGGGGCCCTGGCGCATGAATCTGCGCAGCGGGAACGACCTCGGACCACCAGGGGCCGAGAAAACCACCGTCTCATGGAGTCGGACACTCAGGGTCAGGGAAAAATCCAATATATATCTGGTGATATCTCGGGTGCAATTAGAGATAGCGCAATAAATCAAAGTGAATTATCTGCAGGGGGCCCTGGCGCATGAATCTGTGCAATGGGATCGACCTCGGACCACCAGGGGCCGAGAAAATTACAGATATTCGGTATCCGTCACCCAAGGTCATGTAAAAATCTAGCATATATCTGGTGATATCTCGGGTGCTATTACAGATAGCGCAATAAACCAAAGTGAATTGTCTGCAGGAAGCCCTGGCGCATGAATCTGTGAAGCGGGAACGACCGCGGACCACCAGGGGCCGAGAAAACTACCGTCTCATGGGGCCGGACACTCAGGGTCAGGGAAAAATCCAATATATATCTGGTGATATCTCGGGTGCTCTTACAGATAGCGCACTAAACCAAAGTGAATTATCTGCATGGGGCCCTGGCGCATGAATCTGTGCAGCGGGAACGACGTCGGACCACCAGGGGCCGCGAAAACTACCGTCTCATGGGGCCGGACAATCAGGGTCAGGGAAAAATCCAATATATATCTGGTGATATCTCGGGTGCTATTAGAGAGAGCGCAATAAACCAAAGTGCATTGTCTGCAGGAGGCACTGGCGCATGAATCTGTGCAGCGGGATCGACCTCGGACCACCAGGGGCCGAGAAAACCACCGTCGCATGGAGTCGGACACTCAGGGTCAGGGAAAAATCCAATATATATCTGGTGATATCGCGCGTGCAATTAGAGATAGCGCAATAAATCAAAGTGAATTATCTGCAGGGTACCCTGGCGCATGAATCTGTGCAGCGGGATCGACCTCGCACTACGAGGGACCGAGAAAACTGTCGACACATGGGGACGGACACTCAGGGTCGGGGAAAAATTCAATATATATCTGGTGATATCTCGGGTGCTATTACAGATATCGCAATAAATCAAAGTGCATTGTCTGTAGGAGGCCCTGGCGCATGAACCTGTGCAGCGGGAAGGACCTCGGACCACCAGGGGCCGAGAAAACCACCGTCCCATGGGGCCGGACACTCAGGGTCAGGGAAAAATCCAATATACATCTGGTGATATCTCGGGTGGTATTAGAGATAGCGCAATAAATCAAAGTGAATTATCTGCAGGGGGCCCTGGCGCATGAATCTGTATAGCGGGAACGACCTCGGACCACCAGGGGCCGAGAAAACCACCGTCTCATGGGGTCGGACACTCAGGGTCAGGGAAAAATCCAATATATATCTGGTGATATCTCGGGTGCTATTAGAGATAGCGCAATAAATCAAAGTGCATTGTCTGCAGGAGGCCCTGGCGCATGAATCTGTGCAGCGGGATCGACCTCGGACCGCCAGGAGCCGAGAAAACTACCGTCTCATGGGGCCGGACACTCAGGGTCAGGGAAAAATCCAATACATATCTGGTGATATCTCGGGTGCTATTAGAGAGAGCGCAATAAACCAAAGTGCATTGTCTGCAGGAGGCCCTGGCGCATGAATCTGTGCAGCGGGATCGACCTCGGACCACCAGGGGCCGCGAAAATCACCGTCTCATGGGGCCGGACTGTCAGGGTCAGGGAAAAATCCAATATATATCTGGTGATATCTCGGGTGCTATTAGAGATAGCGCAATAAATCAAAGTGAATTATCTGCAGGGGCCCTGGCGCATTAATCTGTATAGCGGGAACGACCTCGGACCACCAGGGGCCGAGAAAACCACCGTCTCATGGGGTCGGACACTCAGGGTCAGGGAAAAATCCAATATATATCTGGTGATATCTCGGGTGCTATTAGAGATAGCGCAATAAACCAAAGTGCATTGTCTGCAGGAGGCCCTGGCGCATGAATCTGTGCAGCAGGAACGACCTCGGACCACCAGGGGCCGAGAAAATCACCGTCACGTAGGGCCGGACTGTCAGGGTCAGGGAAAAATCCAATATATATCTGGTGATATCTCGGGTGCTATTAGAGATAGCGCAATAAATCAAAGTGCATTGTCTGCAGGAGGCCCTGGCGCATGAATCTGTGCAGCGGGATCGACCTCGGACCGCCAGGAGCCGAGAAAACTACCGTCTCATGGGGCCGGACACTCAGGGTCAGGGAAAAATCCAATACATATCTGATGATATCTCGGGTGCTATTAGAGAGAGCGCAATAAACCAAAGTGCATTGTCTGCAGGAGGCACTGGCGCATGAATCTGTGCAGCGGGATCGACCTCGGACCACCAGGGGCCGCGAAAATCACCGTCTCATGGGGCCGGACTGTCAGGGTCAGGGAAAAATCCAATATATATCTGGTGATATCTCGGGTGCTATTAGAGATAGCGCAATAAATCAAAGTGAATTATCTGCAGGGGGCCCTGGCACATCAATCTGCGCAGCGGGAACGACCTCGGACCACCAGGGGCCGAGAAAACCACCGTCTCATGGGGTCGGACACTCAGGGTGAGGGAAAAATCCAATATATATCTGGTGATATCTCGGGTGCTATTAGAGATAGCGCAATAAATCAAAGTGAATTATCTGCAGGGGGCCCTGTCGCATGAATCTGTGCAGCGGGATCGACCTCGCACTACGAGGGACCGAGAAAACTATCGACACATGGGGACGGACACTCAGGGTCGGGGAAAAATTCAATATATATCTGGTGATATCTCGGGTGCTATTAGAGATAGCGCAATAAATCAAAGTGAATTATCTGCAGGGGGCCCTGGCGCATGAATCTGTATAGCGGGAACGACCTCGGACCACCAGGGGCCGAGAAAATCACCGTCTCATGGGGCCGGACTGTCAGGGTCAGGGAAAAATCCAATATATATCTGGTGATATCTCGGGTGCTATTAGAGATAGCGCAATAAACCAAAGTGCATTGTCTGCAGGAAGCCCTGGCGCATGAATCTGTGAAGCGGGAACGACCTCGGACCACCAGGGGCCGTGAAAACAACCGTCTCATGGGGCCGGACACTCAGGGTCAAGGAAAAATCCAATATATATCTGGTGATATCTCGGGTGCTATTAGAGATAGCGCAATAAGCCAAGGTGCATTGTCTGCAGGAGGCACTGGCGCATGAATCTGTACAGCGGGAACGACCTCGGACCACCAGGGGCCGAGAAAACCACCGTCGCATGGGGTCGGACACTCAGGGTCAGGGAAAAAACCAATATATATCTGGTGATATCTCGGGTGCAATTAGAGACAGCGCAATAAATCAAAGTGCATTGTCTGCAGGAGGCACTGGCGCATGAATCTGTGCAGCGGGATCGACCTCGGACCACCAGGGGCCGCGAAAATCACCGTCTCATGGGGCCGGACTGTCAGGGTCAGGGAAAAATCCAATATATATCTGGTGATATCTCGGGTGCTATTAGAGATAGCGCAATAAACCAAAGTGCATTGTCTGCAGGAAGCCCTGGCGCATGAGTCTGTGCAGCGGGAACGACCTCGGACCACCAGGGGCCGAGAAAACCACAGTCTCATGGGGCCGGACGCTCAGGGTCAGGGGAAAATCCAGTATATAACTGGTGATATCTCGGGTGCTATTAGATATAGCGCAATAAATCAAAGTGCATTGTCTGTAGGAGGCCCTGGCGCATGAATCTGTGCAGCGGGATCGACCTCGGACCACCAGGGGCCGAGAAAACCACCGACACATGGGGCCGGACACTCAGGGTCGGGGAAAAATTCAATATATTTCTGGTGATATCTCGGGTGCTCTTACAGATAGCGCAATAAACCAAAGTGCATTGTCTGCAGGAGGCACTGGCTCATGAATCTGTGCAGCGGGAACGACGTCGGGCCACCAGGGGCCGAGAAAATTACAGATATTCGGAATCCGTCACCCAAGGTCATGTAAAAATCCAGCATATATCTGGTGATATCTCGGGTGCTATTACACATAGCGCAATAAACCAAAGTGAATTGTCTGCAGGAAGCCCTGGCGCATGAATATGTTCAGCGGGATCGACCTCGGACCACCAGGGGTCTAGAAAACCACCGAAACATGTGGCCGGGCACTCAGGGTCAGGGAAAAATCCAATATACATCTGGTGATATCTCGGGTGGTATTAGAGATAGCGCAATAAATCAAAGTGAATTATCTGCAGGGGGCCCTGGCGCATGAATATGTATAGCGGGAACGACCTCGGACCACCAGGGGCCGAGAAAACCACCGTCTCGTGGAGTCAGACACTCAGGGTCAGGGAAAAATCCAATATATATCTGGTGATATCTCGGGTGCTATTAGAGATAGCGCAATAAATCAAAGTGCATTGTCTGCAGGAGGCCCTAGCGCATGAATCTGTGCAGCGGGAACGATCTCGGACCACCAGGGGCCGAGAAAATCACCGTCTCGTAGGGCCGGACTGTCAGGGTCAGGGAAAAATCCAATATATATCTGGTGATATCTCGGGTGCTATTAGAGATAGCGCAATAAATCAAAGTGCATTGTCTGCAGGAGGCCCTGGCGCATGAATCTGTGCAGCGGGATCGACCTCGGACCGCCAGGAGCCGAGAAAACTACCGTCTCATGGGGCCGGACACTCAGGGTCAGGGAAAAATCCAATATATATCTGGTGATATCTCGGGTGCTCTTACAGATAGCGCAATAAATCAAAGTGCATTGTCTGTAGGAGGCCCTGGCGCATGAATCTGTGCAGCGGGATCGACCTCGGACCACCAGGGGCCGAGAAAACCACCGACACATGGGGCCGGACACTCAGGGTCGGGGAAAAATACAATATATTTCTGGTGATATCACGGGTGCTCTTACAGATAGCGCAATAAACCAAAGTGCATTGTCTGCAGGAGGCCCTGGCGCATGAATCTGTGCAGCGGGATCGACCTCGGACCACCAGGGGCCAAGAAAATTACAGATATTCGGAATCCGTCACCCAAGGTCATGTAAAAATCCAGCATATATCTGGTGATATCTCGGGTGCTATTACAGATAGCGCAATAAACCAAAGTGAATTGTCTGCAGGAAGCCCTGACGCATGAATCTGTGAAGCGGGAACGACCTCGGACCACCAGGGACCGAGGAAACTACCGTCTCATGGGGCCGGACACTCAGGGTCAGGGAAAAATCCAATATATATCTGGTGATATCTCGGGAGCTATTAGAGATAGCGCAATAAATCAAAGTGCATTGTCTGTAGGAGGCCCTGGCGCATGAATCTGTGTAGCGGGATCGACCTCGGACCATCAGGGGCCGAGAAAACCACCGACACATGGGGCCGGACACTCAGGGTCAGGGAAAAATCCAATATATATCTGGTGATATATCGGGTGCTCTTACAGATAGCGCAATAAACCAAAGTGCATTGTCCGTAGGAGGCCCTTGCGCATGAATATGTGCAGCAGGGACGACATCGGACCACCAGGGGCCGAGAAAACCACCGTCTCATGGGGCCGGACGCTCAGGGTCAGGGAAAAATCCAATATATATCTGGTGATATCTCGGGTGCTATTAGAGAGAGCGCAATACACCAAAGTGAATTATCTGCATGAGGCCCTGGCGCATGCATCTGTGCAGCGGGAACGACATCGGACCACCAGGGGCCGAGAAAATTACAGATTTTCGGTATCCGTCACGCAAAGTCATGTAAAAATCCAGCATATATATGGAGCTTTCTCGGGTGCTATTACAGATAGCGCAATAAATCAAAGTGCATTGTCTGTAGGAGGCCCGGGTGCATGAATCTGTGCAGCGGGAGCGACCTCGGACCACCATGGGCCGAGAAAACCACCGTCTCATGAGGCCGCACACTCAGGGTCACATAAAAATCCAACATATATCTGGTGATATCTCGGGTGCTATTAGAGATAGCGCAATAAACCAAAGTGAATTACCTGCAGGAGGCCCTGGCGCATGAATCTGTGCAGCGGGATCGACGTCGGGCAACCGGGGGCCGAGAAAATCACCGTCTCATGGGGCCGGACTGTCAGGGTCAGGGAAAAATCCAATATATATCTGGAGATATCTCGGGTGCTATTAGAGATAGCGCAATAAACCAAAGTGCATTGTCTGCAGCAGGCCCTGGCGCATGAATCTGGGCAGCGGGAACGACCTCGGACCACCAGGGGCCGAGAAAACCACCGTCTCATGGGGTCGGACACTTAGGGTCAGGGAAATGTCCAATATATATCTGGTGATATCTCGGGTGCTGTTAGAGATGGGGCAATAAATCATAGTGAATTATCTGCAGGGGACCCTGGCGCATGAATCTGTGCAGCGGCAACGACCTCGGACCAGCAGGGGCCGAGAAAACCACCGAAACATGGGGCCGGACTGTCAGGGTCAGGGAAATATCCAATATATATCTGGTGATATCTCGGGTGCTATTAGAGATTTGGCAATAAACCAAAGTGCATTGTCTGTAGGAGGCACTGGCTAATGAATGTGTGCAGCAGGAACTACCTCGGACCACCAGGGGCCGAGAAAATTACAGATATTCGTAATCCGTCACCCAAGATCATGTAAAAATCCAGCATATATCTGGTGATATCTCGGGTGCTATTACAGATAGCGCAATAAACCAAAGTGAATTGTCTGCAGTAAGCCTTGGCGCATGAATCTGTTCAGCGGGATCGTCCTCGGGCCAGGAGGGACCGAGAAAACCATCGACACATGGGGCCGGACTGTCAGGGTCAAGGAAAAATCCAATATATATCTGCTGATATCTCGGGTGCTATTACAGATAGCGCAATGAATCAAAGTGCATTGTCTGTTGGAGGCCCTGCCGCATGAATCTGTGCAGCGGGAAGGACCTCGGACCACCAGGGGCCGAGAAAACTACCGTCTCATGGGGCCGGACACTCAGGGTCAGGGAAAAATCCAATATATATCTGGTGATATCTCGGGTGCTATTAGAGACAGCGCAATAAATCAAAGTGCATTGTCTGTAGGAGGCACTGGCGAATGAAGCTGTGCAGCAGGAACTACCTCGAACCACCAGGGGCCGAGAAAATTACAGATATTCGGAACCCGTTACCCATGGTCATGTAATAATCCAGCATATATATGGTGATATCTCGGGTGCTATTACAGATAGCGCAATAAACCAAAGTGAATTGTCTGCAGGAAGCCTTGGCGCATGAATCTGTCCAGCGGGATAGACCTCGGGCCACGAGGGACCGAGAAAACCACTGTCGCATGGAGTCGGACTGTCAGGGTCAAGGAAAAGTCCAATATATATCTGGTGATATCTCGGGTGCTATTAGAGATAGCGCAATAAACCAAAGTGCATTGTCTGCAGCAGGCCCTGGCGCATGAATCTGTGCAGCGGGAACGACCTCGGACCACCAGGGGCCGAGAAAATCACCGTCTCAATGGGACCGGACTGTCAGGGTCAGGGAAAAATCCAATATATATCTGGTGATATCTCGGGTGCTATTAGAGAAAGCGCAATAAATCAAAGTGCATTGTCTGTAGGAGGCCATGCCGCATGAATCTGTGCAGCGGGACCGACCTCGGACCACCAGGGGCCGAGAAAATCATCGTCTCAATGGGACCGGACTGTCAGGGTCAGGGAAAAATCCAATATATATCTGGTGATATCTCGGGTGCTATTACACATAGCGCAATGAATCAAATTGCATTGTCTGCAGCAGGCCCTGGCGCATGAATCTGTGCAGCGGGAACGACCTCGGACCACCAGGGGCCGAGAAAACCACCGTCTCATGGGGTCGGACACATAGGGTCAGGGAAATGTCGAATATATATCTGGTGATATCTCGGGTGCTATTACAGATAGCGCAATAAATCAAAGTGCATTGTCTGTAGGAGGCCCTGGCGCATGAATCTGTGCAGCGGGATCGACCTCGGACCACCAGGGGCCGAGAAAATCACCGTCTCATGGGGCCGGACTGTCAGGGTCTGGGAAAAATCCAATATATATCTGGTGATATCTCGGGTGCTCTTAGAGATGGCGCAATGAATCAAAGTGAATTATCTGCAGGGGACCCTGGCGCATGAATCTGTGCAGCGGCAACGACCTCGGACCAGCAGGGGCCGAGAAAACCACCGAAACATGGGGCCGGACTGTCAGGGTCAGGGAAATATCCAATATATATCTGGTGATATCTCGGGTGCTATTAGAGATTTGGCAATAAACCAAAGTGCATTGTCTGTCGGAGGCCCTGGCTAATGAATGTGTGCAGCAGGAACTACCTCGGACCACCAGGGGCCTAGAAAATTACAGATATTCGTAATCCGTCACCCAAGATCATGTAAAAATTCAGCATATATCTGATGATATCTCGGGTGCAATTACAGTTTGCGCAATAAACCAAAGTGAATTGTCTGCAGGAAGCCTTGGCGCATGAATCTGTGCAGCGGGAACGACCTCGGGCCAGGAGGGACCGAGAAAACCACCGTCCCATGGGGTCGGACACTCAGGGTCAGGGAAAAATCCAATATATATCTGGTGATATCTCGGGTGCTGTTAGAGATGGCGCAATAAATCAAAGTGAATTATCTGCAGGGGACCCTGGCGCATGAATCTGTGCAGCGGGAACGACCTCGGACCACCAGGGGCCGAGAAAATTACAGATTTTCGGTATCCGTCACGCAAAGTCATGTAAAAATCCAGCATATATATGGAGCTTTCTCGGGTGCTATTACAGATAGCGCAATAAATCAAAGTGCATTGTCTGTAGGAGGCCCGGGTGCATGAATCTGTGCAGCGGGAGCGACCTCGGACCACCATGGGCCGAGAAAACCACCGTCTCATGAGGCCGGACACTCAGGGTCAGATAAAAATCCAACATATATCTGGTGATATCTCGGGTGCTATTAGAGATAGCGCAATAAACCAAAGTGAATTATCTGCAGGAGGCCCTGGCGCATGAATCTGTGCAGCGGGAACGACCTCGGACCACCAGGGGCCGAGATAACCCCCGTCTCATGGGGCGGGACACTCAGGCTCAGGGAAAATCCAATATATATCTGGTGATATCTCGGGTGCTATTAGAGATAGCGCAATAAATCAAAGTGCATTGTCTGTAGGAGGACCTGGCGCATGAATCTGGGCAGCGGGAACGACCTCGGACCACCAGGGGCCGAGAAAACCACCGTCTCATGGGGCCGGACACTCAGGGTCAGGGGAAAATCCAATATATATCTGGTGATATCTCGGGTGCTATTAGAGATAGCGCAATAAATCAAAGTGCATTGTCTGTAGGAGGCCCTGGCGCATGAATCTGTGCAGCGGGATCGACGTCGGACCACCAGGGGCCGAGAAAATCACCGTCTCATGGGGCCGGACTGTCAGGGTCAGGGAAAAATCCAATATATATCTGGAGATATCTCGGGTGCTATTACAGATAGCGCAATAAACCAAAGTGCATTGTCTGCAGCAGGCCCTGGCGCATGAATCTGTGCAGCGGGAACGACCTCGGACCACCAGGGGCCGAGAAAACCACCGTCTCATGGGGTCGGACACTTAGGGTCAGGGAAATGTCCAATATATATCTGGTGATATATCGGGTGCTATTACAGATAGCGCAATAAACCAAAGTGAATTGTCTGCAGTAAGCCTTGGCGCATGAATCTGTTCAGCGGGATCGTCCTCGGGCCAGGAGGGACCGAGAAAACCATCGACACATGGGGCCGGACTGTCAGGGTCAAGGAAAAATCCAATATATATCGGTGATATCTCGGGTGCTATTAGAGATAGCGCAATAAATCAAAGTGCGTTGTCTGCAGGAGGCCCTGGCGCATGAACTTGTGCAGCGGGAACGACCTCGGACCACCAGGGGCCGAGAAAATCACCGTCTCATGGTGCCGGACTGTCAGGGTCAGGTAAAAATCCAATATATATCTGGTGATATCTCGGGTGCTATTAGAGATAGCGCAATAAATCAAAGTGCATTGTCTGCAGGAAGCCCTAGCGCATGAATCTGTGCAGCGGGAACGACCTCGGACCACCAGGGGCCGAGAAAACTACCATCTCATGGGGCCGGACTGTCAGGGTCAAGGAAAAATCCTATATATATCTGGTGATATCTCGGGTGCTCTTAGAGACAGCGCAATAAATCAAAGTGCATTGTCTGTAGGAGGCACTGGCGAATGAAGCTGTGCAGCAGGAACTACCTCGGACCACCAGGGGCCGAGAAAATTACAGATATTCGGAATCCGCCACCCAAGGTCATGTAATAATCCAGCATATATCCGGTGATATCTCGGGTGCTATTACAGATAGCGAAATAAACCAAACTGAATTGTCTGCAGGAAGCCTTGGCGCATGAATCTGTTCAGCGGGATCGACCTCGGACCAGCAGGGGCCGAGAAAACCACCGTCTCATGACGTCGGACTCTCAGGGTCAGGGAAAAACCCAATATATATCTGGTGATATCTCGGGTGCTATTGGAAATAGCGCAATAAATCAAAGTGAATTATCTGCACGGGGGGCCCTGGCGCATGAATCTGTGCAGCGGGAACGAACTCGGACCACCAGGGGCCGAGAAAACCACCGACACATGGGGCCGGACTGTCAGGGTCAGGGAAATATCCAATATATATCTGGTGATATCTCGGGTGCTATTAGAGATTTGGCAAGAAACCAAAGTGAATTATCTATAGGAGGCCCTGGCGCATGAATCTGTGCAGCGGGAACGACCTCGGACCACCAGGGGCCGCGAAAACCACCGTCTCATGGGGCCGGACACTCAGGGTCAGGGGAAAATCCAATATATATCTGGTGATATCTCGGGTGCTATTCCGGATAGCGCAATAAATCAAAGTGCATTGTCTGTAGGAGGCCCTGGCGCATGAGTCTGTGCAATGGGATCGACCTCGGACCACCAGGGGCCGAGAAAATCACCGTCTCATGGGGCCGGACTGTTAGGGTCAGGGAAAAATCCAATATATATCTGGTGATATCTCGGGTGCTATTACAGATAGCGCAATAAATCAAAGTGCGTTGTCTGTAGGAGGCCCTGGCGCATGAATCTGGGCAGCGGGAAGGACCTCGTACCACCAGGGGCCGAGAAAACCACCGTCTCATGGGGCCGGACACTCGGGGTCAGGGAATAATCCAATATTTATCTGGTGATATCTCGGGTGCTATTACAGATAGCGCAATAAATCAAAGTGAATTATCTGCAGGAGGCCCCGGCGCACGAATCTGTGCCGCAGGAACGACATCGGACCACCAGGGGCCGAGAAAATTACAGATTTTCGGTATCCGTCACCCAAAGTCATGTAAAAATCCAGCATATATATGGTGCTTTCTCGGGTGCTATTACAGATAGCGCAATAAATCAAAGTGCATTGTCTGTAGGAGGCCCTGGCGGATGAATCTGTGCAGCGGGAACGTCCACGGAGCACCAGGGGCCGAGAAAACCACCGTCTCATGGGGCGGGACACGCATGGTCAGGGGAAAATCCAATACAAATCTGGTGATATCTCGGGTGCTATTGCAGATAGCGCAATAAATCAAAGTGCATTGTCTGTAGAAGGCGCTGGCGCATGAATCTGGCCAGCGGGAACGACCTCGGACCACCAGGGGCCGAGAAAACCACCGTCTCATGGGGCGGGACACGCATGGTCAGGGGAAAATCCAATACAAATCTGGTGATATCTCGGGTGCTATTGCAGATAGCGCAATAAATCAAAGTGCATTGTCTGTAGAAGGCGCTGGCGCATGAATCTGGCCAGCGGGAACGACCTCGGACCACCAGGGGCCGAGAAAACCACCGTCTCATGGGGCCGGACACTCAGGGTCAGGAAAAATCCAATATATATCTGGTGATATCTCGGGTGCTATTAGAGATAGCGCAGTAAACCAAACTGAATTATCTGCAGGAGGCCCTGGCGCATGCAACTGTGCAGCGGCAACGACCTCGGACCACCAGGGGCCGAGAAAACCACCGTCTCATGGGGCAGGACACTCAGGGTCAGGAAAAATCCAATATATATCTGGTGATATCTCGGGTGCTATTACAGATAGCGCAATAAATCAAAGTGCATTGTCTGTAGGAGGCCCTGGCGCTTGAATCTGTGCAGCGGGATCCACCTCGGACCACCAGGGGCCGAGAAAATCACCGTCTCATCGGGCCGGACTGTCAGGGTCAGTGGAAAACCCAATATATATCTGGTGATATCTCGGCTGCTATTAGAGATACCGCAATAAATCAAAGTGCATTGTCTGTAGGAGGCCCGGGCGCATGAGTCTGTGCAGCGGGATCGACCTCGGACCACAACGGATCGAGAAAATCACAGTCTCATGGGGCCGGACTGTCAGGGTCAGGGAAAAATCCAATATATATCTGGCGCTATCTCGGGTGCTATTAGAGATAGCGCAATAAACCAAATCGCATTGTCTGCAGCAGGCCCTGGCGCATGAATCTGTGCAGCGGGATCGACCTCGGACCAGGAGGGACCGAGAAAACCATCGTCACATGGGGCCGGACTGTCAGGGTCAACGAAAAATCCAATATATATCTGGTGATATCTCGGGTGCTATTTGAGATAGCGCAATAAACCAAAGTGCATTGTCTGCAGCAGGCCCTGGCGCATGAATCTGTGCTGCGGGATCGACCTCGGACCAGGAGGGACCGAGAAAACCATCGACACATTGGGCCGGACTGTCAGGGTCAGGGAAAAATCCAATATATATCTGGTGATATCTCGGGTGCTATTAGATATAGCGCAATAAGTCAAAGTGCATTGTCTGTAGCAGGCCCTGGCGCTTGAATCTGTGCAGCGGGATCGAGCTCGGACCACCAGGGGCCGACAAAATCACCGTCTCATGGGGCCGGACTGTCAGGGTCAGGGAAAAATCCAATATATATCTGGTGATATCTCGGGTGCTATTACAGATAGCGCAATAAATCAAAGTGAATTATCTGCTGGGGGTCCTGGCGCATGAATCTGTGCAGCGGGAACGACCTCGGACCACCGGGGCCCGAGAAAACCACCGTCTCATGGGGTCGGACACTCAGGGTCAGGGAAAAATCCAATATATATCTGGTGATATCTCGGGTGCTATTACATATAGCGCAATAAATCAAAGTGCATTGTCTGTAGGAGGCCCTGGCGCATGAATCTGTGCAGCGGGATCGACCTCGAACCACCAGGGATCGAGAAAATCACAGTCTCATGGGGTCGGACACTCAGGGTCAGGGAAAAATCAAATATATATCTGGTGATATCTCGGGTGCTATTACAGATAGCGCAATAAATCAAAGTGCATTGTCTGTAGGAGGCCCTGGCGCATGAGTCTGTGCAGCGGGATCGACCTCGGACCACAAGGGATCGAGAAAATCACAGTCTCATGGGGCCGGACTGTCAGGGTCAGGGAAAAATCCAATATATATCTGGCGATATCTCGGGTGCTATTAGAGATAGGGCAATAAACCAAAGTGCATTGTCTGCAGCAGGCCCTGGCGCATGAATCTGTGCAGCGGGAACGACCTCGGACCACCAGGGGCCGAGAAAACCACCGTCTCATGGGGTCGGACTGTCAGGGTCAGGGCAAAATCCGATATATATCTGGTGATATCTCGGGTGCTATTACAGATAGCGCAATAAACCAAAGTGAATTGTCTGCAGGAAGCCTTGGCGCATGAATCTGTGCAGCGGGTACGACCTCGGACCACCAGGGGCCGAGAAAACTACCGTCTCATGGGGCCGGACACTCAGGGTCAGGGAAAAATCCAATATATATCTGGTGATATCTCGGGTGCTATTAGAGATAGCGCAATAAACCAAAGTGCATTGTCTATAGGAGGCCCTGGCGGATGAATCCGTGCAGCGGGATCGACCACGGACCACGAGGGACCGAGAAATCCATCGTACATGGGGCCGGACTGTCAGGGTCAGGGAAAAATCCAATATATATCTGGTGATATCTCGGGTGCTATTCCAGATAGCGCAATAAATCAAAGTGCATTGTCTGCAGGAGGCCCTGGCGCATGAGTCTGTGCAGCAGGAACGACCTCGGACCACCAGGCGGCGAGAAAATTACATATATTTGGAATCCGTCACCCAAGGTCATGTAAAAATCCAGCATATATCTGGTGATATCTCGGGTGCTATTACAGATAGCGCAATAAACCAAAGTGAATTGTCTGCAGGAAGCCTTGGCGCATGAATCTGTGCAGCGGGATCGACCTCGGACCTCCAGGGGCCGAGAAAATCACCGTCTGATTGGGCCGGACTGTCAGGGTCTGGGAAAAATCCAATATATGTCTGGTGATATCTCGGGTGCTATTAGAGATAGCGCAATAAATCAAAGTGCATTGTCTGCGGGAGGGCCCGTCGCATGAATCTGTGCAATGGCAACGACCTCGGACCACCAGGGGCCGAGAAAACCACCGTCGCATGGAGTCGGACACTCAGGGTCAGGGAAAAAACTAATATATATCTGGTGATATCTCGGGTGCAATTAGATATAGCGCAATAAATCAAAGCGAATTATCTGCACGGGGCCCTGGAGCATGAATCTGTGCAGCGGGATCGAGCTCGGACCACGAGGGACCGAGAAAACTATCGACACATGGGGCCGGACACTCAGGGTCGGGGACAAATCCAATATATATCTGGTGATATCTCGGGTGCTATTAGAGATAGCGCAATAAACCCAAGTAAATTATCTGCAGGGGGCCCTGGCGCATGAATCTGCGCAGCGGGAACGACCTCGGACCACCAGGGGCCGAGAAAACCACCGTCTCATGGGGTCGGACACTCAGGGTCAGGGAAAAATCCAATATATAACTGGTGATATCTCGGGTGCTATTAGAGATAGCGCAATAAACCAAAGTGCATTGTCTGCAGGAGGCCCTGGCGCATGAATCTGTGCAGCGGGAACGACCTCGGACCACCAGGGGCCGAGAAAATTACAGATATTCGGAATCCGTCACCCAAGGTCATGTAAAAATCTAGCATATATCTGGTGATATCTCGGGTGCTATTACAGATAGCGCAATAAACCAAAGTGAATTGTCTGCAGGAAGCCCTGGCGCATGAATCTGTGAAGCGGGAACGACCGCGGACCACCAGGGGCCGAGAAAACTACCGTCTCATGGGGCCGGACACTCAGGGTCAGGGAAAAATCCAATATATATCTGGTGATATCTCGGGTGCTCTTACAGATAGCGCACAAAACCAAAGTGAATTATCTGCATGGGGCCCTGGCGCATGAATCTGTGCAGCGGGAACGACATCGGACCACCAGGGGCCGCGAAAACCACCGTCTCATGGGGCCGGACTGTCAGGGTCAGGGAAGAATGCAATATATATCTGGTGATATCTCGGGTGCTATTAGAGATAGCGCGATAAATCAAAGTGCATTGTCTGTAGGAGGCCCTGGCGCATGAATCTGTGCAGCGGGATCGTCCTCGGACCACCAGGGGCCGAGAAAACCACCGTCGCATGGAGTCGGACACTCAGGGTCAGGGAAAAATCCAATATATATCTGGTGATATCTCGCGTGCAATTAGAGATAGCGCAATAAATCAAAGTGAATTATCTGCAGGGTACCCTGGCGCATGAATCTGTGCAGCGGGATCGACCTCGCACTACGAGGGACCGAGAAAACTATCGACACATGGGGACGGACACTCAGGGTCGGGGAAAAATTCAATATATATCTGGTGATATCTCGGGTGCTATTACAGATATCGCAATAAATCAAAGTGCATTGTCTGTAGGAGGCCCTGGCGCATGAACCTGTGCAGCGGGAAGGACCTCGGACCACCAGGGGCCGAGAAAATCACCGTCTCATGGGGCCGGACTGTCAGGGTCAGGGAAAAATCCAATATATATCTGGTGATATCTCGGGTGCTATTAGAGATAGCGCAATAAACCAAAGTGCATTGTCTGCAGGAAGCCCTGGCGCATGAATCTGTGAAGCGGGAACGACCACGGACCACCAGGGGCCGAGAAAACTACCGTCTCATGGGGCCGGACACTCAGGGTCAGGGAAAAATCCAATATATATCTGGTGATATCTCGGGTGCTCTTACAGATAGCGCACAAAACCAAAGTGAATTATCTGCATGGGGCCCTGGCGCATGAATCTGTGCAGCGGGAACGACATCGGACCACCAGGGGCCGAGAAAACCACCGTCGCATGGAGTCGGACACTCAGGGTCAGGGAAAAATCCAATATATATCTGGTGATATCTCGCGTGCAATTAGAGATAGCGCAATAAATCAAAGTGCATTGTCTGTAGGAGGCCCTGGCGCATGAACCTGTGCAGCGGGAAGGACCTCGGACCACCAGGGGCCGAGAAAACCACCGTCTCATGGAGTCGGACACTCAGGGTCAGGGAAAAATCCAATATATATCTGGTGATATCTCGGGTGCAATTAGAGATAGCGCAATAAATCAAAGTGAATTATCTGCAGGGGGCCCTGGCGCATGAATCTGTGCAATGGGATCGACCTCGGACCACCAGGGGCCGAGAAAATTACAGATATTCGGAATCCGTCACCCAAGGTCATGTAAAAATCTAGCATATATCTGGTGATATCTCGGGTGCTATTACAGATACCGCAATAAACCAAAGTGAATTGTCTGCAGGAAGCCCTGGCGCATGAATCTGTGAAGCGCGATCGACCTCGGACCACCAGGGGCCGAGAAAACCACCGTCTCATGGGGCCGGACTGTCAGGGTCAGGGAAGAATGCAATATATATCTGGTGATATCTCGCGTGCAATTAGAGATAGCGCAATAAATCAAAGTGAATTATCTGCAGGGTACCCTGGCGCATGAATCTGTGCAGCGGGATCGACCTCGCACTACGAGGGACCGAGAAAACTATCGACACATGGGGACGGACACTCAGGGTCGGGGAAAAATTCAATATATATCTGGTGATATCTCGGGTGCTATTACAGATATCGCAATAAATCAAAGTGCATTGTCTGTAGGAGGCCCTGGCGCATGAACCTGTGCAGCGGGAAGGACCTCGGACCACCAGGGGCCGAGAAAACCACCGTCTCATGGGGCCGGACACTCAGGGTCAGGGAAAAATCCAATATATATCTGGTGATATCTCGGGTGCTATTAGAGATAGCGCAATAAACCAAAGTGCATTGTCTGCAGGAGGCACTGGCTCTTGAATCTGTGCAGCGCGATCGACCTCGGACCACCAGGGGCCGTGAAAACCACCGTCTCATGGGGCCGGACTGTCAGGGTCAGGGAAGAATGCAATATATATCTGGTGATATCTCGGGTGCTATTAGAGATAGCGCGATAAATCAAAGTGCATTGTCTGTAGGAGGCCCTGGCGCATGAATCTGTGCAGCGGGATCGACCTCGGACCACCAGGGGCCGAGAAAACCACCGTCGCATGGAGTCGGACACTCAGGGTCAGGGAAAAATCCAATATATATCTGGTGATATCTCGCGTGCAATTAGAGATAGCGCAATAAATCAAAGTGAATTATCTGCAGGGTACCCTGGCGCATGAATCTGTGCAGCGGGATCGACCTCGCACTACGAGGGACCGAGAAAACTATCGACACATGGGGACGGACACTCAGGGTCGGGGAAAAATTCAATATATATCTGGTGATATCTCGGGCGCTATTAGAGATAGCGCAATAAATCAAAGTGAATTATCTGCAGGGGGCCCTGGCGCATGAATCTGTATAGCGGGAACGACCTCGGACCACCAGGGGCCGAGAAAATCACCGTCTCATGGGGCTGGACTGTCAGGGTCAGGGAAAAATCCAATATATATCTGGTGATATCTCGGGTGCTATTAGAGATAGCGCAATAAACCAAGGTGCATTGTCTGCAGGAGGCACTGGCGCATGAATCTGTACAGCGGGAACGACGACGGACCACCAGGGGCCGAGAAAACCACCGTCGCATGGGGTCGGACACTCAGGGACAGGGAAAAAACCAATATATATCTGGTGATATCTCGGGTGCAATTAGAGATAGCGCAATAAATCAAAGCGAATTATCTGCAGGGGGCCCTGGAGCATGAATCTGTGCAGCGGGATCGAGCTCGGACCACGAGGGACCGAGAAAACTATCGACACATGGGGCCGGACACTCAGGGTCGGGGAAAAATTCAATATATATCTGGTGATATCTCGGGTGCTCTTACAGATAGCGCACTAAACCAAAGTGAATAATCTGCATGGGGCCCTGGCGCATGAATCTGTGCAGCGGGACCGACCTCGGACCACCAGGGGCCGCGAAAACTACCGTCTCATGGGGCCGGACACTCAGGGTCAGGGAAAAATCCAATATATATCTGGTGATATCTCGGGTGCTATTAGAGAGAGCGCAATAAACCAAAGTGCATTGTCTGCAGGAGGCACTGGCGCATGAATCTGTGCAGCGGGGTCGACCTCGGACCACCAGGGGCCGCGAAAATCACCGTCTCATGGGGCTGGACTGTCAGGGTCAGGGAAAAATCCAATATATATCTGGTGATATCTCGGGTGCTATTAGAGATAGCGCAATAAACCAAAGTGCATTGTCTGCAGGAAGCCCTGGCGCATGAATCTGTGCAGCGGGAACGACCTCGGACCACCAGGGGCCGAGAAAACCACCGTCGCATGGAGTCGGACACTCAAGGTCAGGGAAAAATCCAATACATATCTGGTGATATCTCGGGAGCTGTTAGAGATAGCGCAATAAACCAAAGTGAAATATCTGCAGGAGGCCCCGGCGTATGAATCTGTCCAGCGGGAACCACCTCGGACAGCCAGGGGCCGAGAAAACCACCGTCTCATGGGGCCGGACACTCAGGGTCGGGGAAAAATCCAATATATATCTGGTGATATCTCGGGTGCTATTAGAGATAGCGCAATAAACCAAAGTGCATTGTCTGTACGAGGCCCTGGCGCATGAATCTGTGCAGCGGGAACGACCTCGGTTCACCAGGGGCCGAGAAAACCACAGTCTCTTGGGGCCGGACACTCAGGGTCAGGGAAAAATCAAATATATATCTGGTGATATCTCGGGTGCTATTAGAGATAGCGCAATAAATCAAAGTGAATTATCTGCAGGGGGCCCTGGCGCATGAATCTGTGCAGCGGGAACGACCTCGGAACTACAGGGGCCGAGAAAACCACCGTCACATGAGGACGGACACTCAAGGTCAGGGACAAATCCAATATATATCTGGTGATATCTCGGCTGCTCTTACAGATAGCGCACTAAACCAAAGTGAATTATCTGCATGGGGCCCTGGCGCATGAATCTGTGCAGCGGGAACGACCTCGGACCACCAGGCGCCTCGAAAACTACCGTCTCATGGGGCCGGACACTCAGGGTCAGGGAAAAATCCAATATATATCTGGTGATATCTCGGGTGCTCCTAGAGATAGCGCAATAAACCAAAGTGCATTGTCTGCAGGAGGCACTGGCTCTTGAATCTGTGCAGCGCGATCGACCTCGGACCACCAGGGGCCGTGAAAACCACCGTCTCATGGGGCCGGACTGTCAGGGTCAGGGAAGAATGCAATATATATCTGGTGATATCTCGGGTGCTATTAGAGATAGCGCAATAAATCAAAGTGCATTGTCTGTAGGAGGCCCTGGCGCATGAATCTGTGCAGCGGGATCGACCTCGGACCACCAGGGGCCGAGAAAACCACCGTCGCATGGAGTCGGACACTCAGGGTCAGGGAAAAATCAAATATATATCTGGTGATATCTCGGGTGCTATTAGAGATAGCGCAATAAATCAAAGTGAATTATCTGCAGGGGGCCCTGGCGCATGAATCTGTATAGCGGGAACGACCTCGGACCACCAGGGGCCGAGAAAATCACCGTCTCATGGGGCCGGACTGTCAGGGTAAGGGAAAAATCCAATATATATCTGGTGATATCTCGGGTGCTATTAGAGATAGCGCAATAAACCAAGGTGCATTGTCTGCAGGAGGCACTGGCGCATGAATCTGTACAGCGGGAACGACCTCGGACCACCAGGGGCCGAGAAAACCACCGTCGCATGGGGTCGGACACTCAGGGACAAGGAAAAAACCAATATATATCTGGTGATATCTCGGGTGCAATTAGAGATAGCGCAATAAATCAAAGCGAATTATCTGCAGGGGGCCCTGGAGCATGAATCTGTGCAGCGGCAACGACCTCGGATCACCAGGGTCCGAGAAAACCACCGTCTCATGGGGCCGGACACTCAGGGTCAGGGAAAAATCCAATATATATCTGTTGATATCTCGGGTGCTATTAGAGATAGCCCAGTAAACCAAACTGAATTATCTGCAGGAGTCCCTGGCGCATGATTCTGTGCAGCGGGAACGACCTCGGACCTCCAGGGGCCGAGAAAACCACCGTCTCATGGGGCCGGACACTCAGGGTCAGAGGAAAATCCAATATATATCTGGTGATATCTCGGTTGCTATTAGAGATAGCGCAGTAAACCAAACTGAATTATCTGCAGGAGGCCCTGGCGCATGCAACTGTGCAGCCGCAACGACCTCGGACCACGAGGGACCGAGAAAACCATCGACACATGGGGCCGGACTGTCAGGGTCAAGGAAAAATCCAATATATATCTGGTGATATCTCGGGTGCTGTTACAGATAGCGCAATAAAGCAAAGTGCATTGTCTGTAGGAGGCCCTGGCGCATGAATCTGTGCAGCGGGAACGACCTCGGAAAACCAGGGGCCGAGAAAACCACCGACACATGGGGCCGGACACTCAGAGTCGGGGAAAAATTCAATATATATCTGGTGATATCTCGGGTGCTCTTACAGATAGCGCACTAAACCAAAGTGAATTATCTGCTGGGGGCCCTGGCGCGTGAATCTCTGCAGCGGGAACGACCTCGGACCACCAGGGGCCGAGAAAACTACCGTCTCATGGGGCCGGACTGTCAGGGTCAGGGAAAAATCCAATAAATATCTGGTGATATCTCGGGTGCTATTAGAGATAGCGGAATAAACCATAGTTCAATGTCTGCAGGAGGCCCTGGCGCATGAATCTGTGCTGCGGGAACGACGTCGGACCACCAGGGGCCGAGAAAATCACCGTCTCATGGGACCGGACTGTCAGGGTCAGGGAAAAATCCTATATATATATATGGTGATTTCTCGGGTGCTATTTGAGATAGCGCAATGAATCAAAGTGCGTTGTCTGCAGGAGGCCCTGGCGCATGAATCTGTGCAGCGGGAACGACCTCGGACCACCAGGGGCCGAGAAAATCACCGTCTCATGGGGCCGGATTGTCAGGGTCAGATAAAAATCCAATATATATCTGGTGATATCTCGGGTGCTATTAGAGATAGCGCAATCAATCAAAGTGCATTGTCTGCAGGAAGCCCTCGCGCATGAATCTGTGCAGCGGGAACGACCTTGGACCACCAGGGGCCGAGAAATCCACCGACACATGGGGCCGGACACTCAGAGTCGGGGAAAAATTCAATATATATCTGGTGATATCTCGGGTGCTCTTACAGATAGCGCACTAAACCAAAGTGAATTATCTGCTGGAGGCCCTGGCGCGTGAATCTCTGCAGCGGGAACGACCTCGGACCACCAGGGGCCGAGAAAACTACCGTCTCATGGGGTCGGACACTCAGGGTCAGGGAAAAATCCAATATATATCTGGTGATATCTCGGGTGCTATTACAGATAGCGCAATAAATCAAAGCGCGTTGTCTGTAGGAGGCCATGGCGCATGAATCTGTGCAGCGGGATCGACCTCTGACCACCAGGGGCCGAGAAAACCACCGACACATGGGGCCGGACACTCAGGGTCGGGGAAAAATTCAATATATATCTGGTGATATCTCGGGTGCTCTTACAGATAGCGCACTATACCAAAGTGAATTATCTGCTGGGGGCCCTGGCGCATGAATCTGTGCAGCGGGATCGACATAGGACCACGAGGGACCGAGAAAACCATCGACACAATGGGCCGGACTGTCAGGGTCAAGGAAAAATCCAATATATATCTGCTGACATCTCGGGTGCTATTACAGATAGCGCAATGAATCAAAGTGCATTGGCTGTTGGAGGCCCTGCCGCATGAATCTGTGCAGCGGGAACGACCTCGGACCACCAGGGTCCGAGAACACTACCGTCTCATGGGGCCGGACACTCAGGGTCAGGGAAAAATCCAATATATATCTGGTGATATCTCGGGTGCTATTAGAGATAGCGGAATAAACCATAGTGCAATGTCTGCAGGAGGCCCTGGCGCATGAATCTGTGCTGCGGGAACGACCTCGGACCACCAGGGGCCGAGAAAATCACCGTCTCATGGGACCGGACTGTCAGGGTCAGGGAAAAATCCTATATATATATATATGGTGATATCTCGGGTGCTATTAGAGATAGCGCAATGAATCAAAGTGCATTGTCTGTAGGAGGCCCTGGCGCATGAATCTGTGCAATGGGATCGACCTCGGACCACCAGGGGCCGAGAAAATCACCGTCTCATGGTGCCGGACTGTTAGGGTCAGGGAAAAATCCAATATATATCTGGTGATATCTCGGGTGCTATTACAGATAGCGCAATAAATCAAAGTGCATTGTCTGTAGGAGGCCCTGGCGCGTGAATCTGTGCAATGGGATCGACCTCGGACCACCATGGGCCGAGAAAATCACCGTCTCATGGGGTCGGACACTCAGGGTCAGGGAAAAATCCAATATATATCTGGTGATATCTCGGGTGCTATTACAGATAGCGCAATAAATCAAAGCGCATTGTCTGTAGGAGGCCATGGCGCATGAATCTGAGCAGCTGGATCGACCTCGGACCACCAGGGGCCGAGAAAACCACCGACACATGGGGCCGGACACTCAGAGTCGGGGAAAAATTCAATATATATCTGGTGATATCTCGGGTGCTCTTACAGATAGCGCACTAAACCAAAGTGAATTATCTGCTGGGGGCCCTGGCGCGTGATTCTCTGCAGCGGGAACGACCTCGGACCACCAGGGGCCGAGAAAACTACCGTCTCATGGGTCCGGACTGTCAGGGTCAGGGAAAAATCCAATAAATATCTGGTGATATCTCGGGTGCTATTACAGATAGCGCAATAAATCAAAGTGCGTTGTCTGCAGGAGGCCCTGGCGCATGAACCTGTGCAGCGGGAACGACCTCGGACCACCAGGGGCCGAGAAAATCACCGTCTCATGGGGCCGGATTGTCAGGGTCAGGTAAAAATCCAATATATATCTGGTGATATCTCGGGTGCTATTAGAGATAGCGCAATAAATCAAAGTGCATTGTCTGCAGGAAGCCCTAGCGCATGAATCTGTGCAGCGGGAACGACCTCGGACCACCAGGGGCCGAGAAAACTACCGTCTCATGGGGTCGGACACTCAGGGTCAGGGAAAAATCCAATATATATCTGGTGATATCTCGGGTGCTATTAGAGATAGCGGAATAAACCATAGTGCAATGTCTGCAGGAGGCCCTGGCGCATGAATCTGTGCTGCGGGAACGACCTCGGACCACGAGGGGCCGAGAAAATCACCGTCTCATGGGACCGGATTGTCAGGGTCAGGTAAAAATCCAATATATATCCGGTGATATCTCGGGTGCTATTAGATATAGCGCAATGAATCAAAGTGCATTGTCTGCAGGAAGCCCTAGCGCATGAATCTGTGCAGCGGGAACGACCTTGGACCACCAGGGGCCGAGAAAACTACCGTCTCATGGGGTCGGACACTCAGGGTCAGGGAAAAATCCAATATATATCTGGTGATATCTCGGGTGCTATTACAGATAGCGCAATAAATCAAAGCGCGTTGTCTGTAGGAGGCCATGGCGCATGAATCTGTGCAGCGGGATCGACCTCGGACCACCAGGGGCCGAGAAAACCACCGACACATGGGGCCGGACACTCAGAGTCGGGGAAAAATTCAATATATATCTGGTGATATCTCGGGTGCTCTTACAGATAGCGCACTATACCAAAGTGAATTATCTGCTGGGGGCCCTGGCGCGTGAATCTCTGCAGCGGGAACGACCTCGGACCACCAGGGGCCGAGAAAACTACCGTCTCATGGGGCCGGACTGTCAGGGTCAGGGAAAAATCCAATATATATCTGGTGATATCTCGGGTGCTATTAGAGATAGCGCAATAAACCATAGTGCAATGTCTGCAGGAGGCCCTGGCGCATGAATCTGTGCAGCGGGAACGACCTCGGACCACCATGGGCCGAGAAAATCACCGTCTCATGGGACCGGACTGTCAGGGTCAGGGAAAAATCCTATATATATATATATGGTGATATCTCGGGTGCTATTAGAGATAGCGCAATGAATCAAAGTGCGTTGTCTGCAGGAGGCCCTGGCGCATGAATCTGTGCAGCGGGAACGACCTCGGACCACCAGGGGCCGAGAAAATCACCGTCTCATGGGGCCGGATTGTCAGGGTCAGGTAAAAATCCAATATATATCCGGTGATATCTCGGGTGCTATTAGAGATAGCGCAATGAATCAAAGTGCATTGTCTGCAGGAAGCCCTAGCGCATGAATCTGTGCAGCGGGAACGACCTTGGACCACCAGGGGCCGAGAAAACTACCGTCTCGTGGGGTCGGACACTCAGGGTCAGGGAAAAATCCAATATATATCTGGTGATATCTCGGGTCTTATTACAGATAGCGCAATAAATCAAAGCGCGTTGTCTGTAGGAGGCCATGGCGCATGAATCTGTGCAGCGGGATCGACCTCGGACCACCAGGGGCCGAGAAAACCACCGACACATGGGGCCGGACACTCAGGGTCGGGGAAAAATTCAATATATATCTGGTGATATCTCGGATGCTATTAGAGATAGCGCAATGAACCAAAGTGCATTGTCTGCAGCTGGCCCTGGAGCATGAATCTGTGCAGCGGGAACGACCTCGGACCACCAGGGGCCGAGAAAATCACCGTCTCATGGGGCCGGACTGTCAGTGTCTGGGAAAAATCCAATATATATCTGGTGATATCTCGGGTGCTGTTAGAGATGGCGCAATAAATCAAACTGAATTATGTGCAGGGAACCCTGGCGCATGAATCTGTGCACCGGCAACGACCTCGGACCAGCAGGGGCCGAGAAAACCACCGTCTCATGGCGTCGGACACTCAGAGTCAGGGAAAAATCCAATATATACCTGGTGATATCTCGGGTGCTATTAGAGATTTGGCAAGAAACCAAAGTGAATTATCTATAGGAGGCCCTGGCGCATGAATCTGTGCAGCGGTAACGACCTCGGACCACCAGGGGCCGCGAAAACCACCGTCTCATGGGGCCGGACACTCAGGGTCAGGGGAAAATCCAATATATATCTGGTGATATCTCGGGTGCTATTACGGATAGCGCAATAAATCAAAGTGCATTGTCTGTAGGAGGCCCTGGCGCATGAGTCTGTGCAATGGGATCGACCTCGGACCAGCAGGGGCCGAGAAAACCACCGTCCCATGGGGTCGGACACTCAGGGTCAGGGAAAAATCCAATATATATCTGGTGATATCTCGGGTGCTGTTAGAGATTTGGCAAGAAACCAAACTGAATTATCTGCAGGAGGCCCTGGCGCATGCAACTGTGCAGCGGCAACGATCTCGGACCACGAGGGACCGAGAAAACCATCCACACATGGGGCCGGATTGTCATGGTCAAGGAAAAATCCAATATATATCTGGTGATATCTCGGGTGCTGTTACAGATAGCGCAATAAATCAAAGTGCATTGTCTGTAGGAGGCCCTGGCGCATGAATCTGTGCAGCGCTATAGACCTCGGACCACCAGGGGCCCAGAAAATCACCGTCTCATGGGGCCGGACTGTCAGGGTCAGGGAAAAATCCAATATATATCTGGTGATATCTCGGGTGGTATTAGAGATAGCGCAATAAACCATAGTGCATTGTCTGTAGGAGGTCCTGGCGCATGAATCTGTGCAGCGGGATCTACCTCGGACCACCAGGGGCCGAGAAAACCACCGCCTCATGGGGTCGGACACTCAGAGTCAGGGAAAAGTCCAATATATATCTGGTGATATCTCGGGTGCTATTAGAGATAGCGCAATAAATCAAAGTGAATTATCTGCAGGGGGCCCTGGTGTATGAATCTGTGCAGCGGGAACTACCTCGGACCACCAGGGGCCGAGAAAATTACAGATATTCGGAATCCGTCACGCAAGATCATGTAAAAATCCTGCATATATCTGGTGATATCTCGGGTGCTATTACAGATAGCGCAATAAATCAAAGTGCATTGACTGTAGGAGGCCCTGGCGCATGAATCTGTGCAGCGGGAACGATCTCGGACCACCAGGGGCCGAGAAAATCACCGTCTCATGAGGCCAGACTGTCAGGGTCAGGGAAAAATCCAATATATATCTGGTGATATCTCGGGTGCTATTAGAGATAGCGCAATAAACCAAAGTGAATTATCTATAGGAGGCCCTGGCGCATGAATCTGTGCAGCGGGAACGACCTCGGAGAACCAGGGGCCGAGAAAACCACCGTCTCATGGGTCGGACACTCAGGGTCAGGGAAAAATCCAATATATATCTGGCGATATCGCGGGTGCTATTAGAGATAGCGCAATAAACCAAAGTGAATTATATGCACGAGGACCCGGCGCATGATTCTGTGGAGCGGGAACGACCTCGGACCACCAGGGGCCGAGAAAACCACCGTCTCATGGGGCCGGACACTCAGGGTCAGGGGAAAATCCAATATATATCTGGTGATATCTCGGGTGCTATTAGAGATAGCGCAATAAATCAAAGTGAATTATCTGCAGGGGGCCCTGGTGTATGAATCTGTGCAGCGGGAACTACCTCGGACCACCAGGGGCCGAGAAAATTACAGATATTCGGAATCCGTCACCCAAGATCATGTAAAAATCCTGCATATATCAGGTGATATCTAGGGTGCTATTAGAAATAGCGCAATAAATCAAAGTGCATTGTCTGCAGGAGGCCCTAGCGCATGAATCTGTGCAGCGGGATCGACCTCCGACCTTCAGTGGCCGAGAAAACCACCGACACATGGGGCCGGACACACAGGGTCGGGGAAAAATTCAATATATATCTGGTGATATCTCGGGTACTCTTACAGATAGCGCACTAAACCAAAGTGAATTATCTGACGGGGTCCCTGGCGCATGAATCTGTGCAGCGGGATCGACATCGGACCACGAGGGACCGAGAAAACCATCGACACATGGGGCCGGACTGTCAGGGTCAAGGAAAAATCCAATATATATCTGGTGATATCTCGGGTGCTGTTACAGATAGCGCAATAAAGCAAAGTGCATTGTCTGTAGGAGGTCCTGGCGCATGAATCTGTGCAATGGGATCGACCTCGGACCACCAGGGGCCGAGAAAATCACCGTCACATAGGGCCGGTCTGTCAGGGTCAGGGAAAAATGCAATATATATCTGCTGATATCTCGGGTGCTATTACAGATAGCGCAATGAATCAAAGTGCATTGTCAGTTGGAGGCCCTGCCGCATGAATCTGTGCAGCGGGAACGACCTCGGACCACCAGGGGCCGAGAAAACTACCGTCTCATGGGGCCGGACACTCAGGGTCAGGGAAAAATCCAATATATATCTGGTGATATCTCGGGTACTAGTAGAGATAGCGCAATAAACCAAAGTGCATTGTCTGCAGCTGGCCCTGGCGCATGAATCTGTGCAGCGGGAGCGACCTCGGACCACCAGGGGCCGAGAAAACCACCGTCTCATGGGTCGGACACTCAGGGTCAGGGAAAAATCCAATATATATCTGGCGATATCGCGGGTGCTATTAGAGATAGCGCAATAAACCAAAGTGAATTATATGCACGAGGACCCGGCGCATGATTCTGTGGAGCGGGAACGACCTCGGACCACCAGGGGCCGAGAAAACCACCGTCTCATGGGGCCGGACACTCAGGGTCAGGGGAAAATCCAATATATATCTGGTGATATCTCGGGTGCTATTAGAGATAGCGCAATAAATCAAAGTGAATTATCTGCAGGGGGCCCTGGTGTATGAATCTGTGCAGCGGGAACTACCTCGGACCACCAGGGGCCGAGAAAATTACAGATATTCGGAATCCGTCACCCAAGATCATGTAAAAATCCTGCATATATCAGGTGATATCTAGGGTGCTATTAGAAATAGCGCAATAAATCAAAGTGCATTGTCTGCAGGAGGCCCTAGCGCATGAATCTGTGCAGCGGGATCGACCTCCGACCTTCAGTGGCCGAGAAAACCACCGACACATGGGGCCGGACACACAGGGTCGGGGAAAAATTCAATATATATCTGGTGATATCTCGGGTACTCTTACAGATAGCGCACTAAACCAAAGTGAATTATCTGACGGGGTCCCTGGCGCATGAATCTGTGCAGCGGGATCGACATCGGACCACGAGGGACCGAGAAAACCATCGACACATGGGGCCGGACTGTCAGGGTCAAGGAAAAATCCAATATATATCTGGTGATATCTCGGGTGCTGTTACAGATAGCGCAATAAAGCAAAGTGCATTGTCTGTAGGAGGTCCTGGCGCATGAATCTGTGCAATGGGATCGACCTCGGACCACCAGGGGCCGAGAAAATCACCGTCACATAGGGCCGGTCTGTCAGGGTCAGGGAAAAATGCAATATATATCTGCTGATATCTCGGGTGCTATTACAGATAGCGCAATGAATCAAAGTGCATTGTCTGTTGGAGGCCCTGCCGCATGAATCTGTGCAGCGGGAACGACCTCGGACCACCAGGGGCCGAGAAAACTACCGTCTCATGGGGCCGGACACTCAGGGTCAGGGAAAAATCCAATATATATCTGGTGATATCTCGGGTACTAGTAGAGATAGCGCAATAAACCAAAGTGCATTGTCTGCAGCTGGCCCTGGCGCATGAATCTGTGCAGCGGGAGCGACCTCGGACCACCAGGGGCCGAGAAAATCACCGTCTCATGGGACCGGACTGTCAGGGTCAGGGAAAAATCCAATATATATCTGGTGATATCTCGGGTGCTATTAGAGACAGCGCAATAAATCAAAGTGCATTGTCTCTAGGAGGCACTGGCGAATGAAGCTGTGCAGCAGGAACGACCTCGGACCACCAGGGGCCGAGAAAATTACAGATATTCGGAATCCGTCACCCAAGGTCATGTAATAATCCAGCATATATCTGGTGATATCTCGGGTGCTATTACAGATAGCGCAATAAACCAAAGTGAATTGTCTGCAGAAAGCCTTGGCGCATGAATCTGTTCAGCGGGATCGACCTCGGACCACGAGGGACCGAGAAAACCATCGACACATGGGGCCGGACTGTCAGGGTCAAGGAAAAATCCAATATATATCTGGTGATATCTCGGGTGCTGTTAGAGATGGCGCAATAAATCAAAGTGAATTATCTGCAGGGGACCCTGGCGCATGAATCTGTGCAGCGGCAACGACCTCGGACCAGCAGGGGCAGAGAAAACCACCGTCTCATGGCGTCGGACACTCAGGGTCAGGGAAAAATACAATATATGTCTGGTGATATCTCGGGTGCTATTACAGATAGCGCAATAAATCAATGTGCCTTGTCTGTAGGAGTCCATGGCGCATGAATCTGTGCAGCGGGATCGACCTCGGACCACCAGGGGCCGAGAAAACCACCGACACATGGGGCCGGACACTCAGGGTCGGGGAAAAATTCAATATATATCTGGTGATATCTCGGGTGCTCTTACAGATAGCGCACTAATCCAAAGTGAATTATCTGCTGGGGGCCCTGGCGCATGAATCTGTGCAGCGGGATCGACATCGGACCACGAGGGACCGGGAAAACCATCGACACAATGGGCCGGACTGTCAGGGTCAAGGAAAAATCCAATATATATCTGCTGATATCTCGGGTGCTATTACAGATAGCGCAATGAATCAAAGTGCATTGTCTGTTGGAGGCCCTGCCGCATGAATCTGTGCAGCGGGTACGACCTCGGACCACCAGGGGCCGAGAAAATCACCGTCTCATGGGGCCGGACTGTCAGGGTCAGGGAAAAATCCAATATATATCTGGTGATATCTCGGGTGCTATTAGAGATAGCGCAATAAATCAAAGTGCATTGTCCGTAGGAGGCCCTTGCGCATGAAACTGTGCAGCAGGGACGACATCGGACCACCAGGGGCCGAGAAAATTACAGATTTTCGGTATCCGTCACCCAAAGTCATGTAAAAATCCAGCACATATATGGTGCTTTCTCGGGTGGTATTACAGATAGCGCAATAAATCAAAGTGCATTGTCTGTATGAGGACCTGCCGCCCGAATCTGGGCTGCGGGGACGACCTCGGACCACCAGGGGCCGAGAAAACCACCATCTCATGGGGCCGGACACTCAGGGTCAGGGGAAAATCCAATATATATCTGGTGATATCTCGGGGGCTATTAGAGATAGCGCAATAAAACAAAGTGAATTATCTGCAGGAGGCCCTGGCGCATGAATCTGTGCAGCGGGAACGACCACGGACCACCAGGGGCCGAGAAAACCACAGTCTCATGGGGCCGGACGCTCAGGGTCAGGGGAAAATCCAAAATATATCTGGTGATATCTCGGGTGCTATTAGAGATAGCGGAATAAACCAAAGTGAATTATCTGCAGGAGGCCCTGGCGCATGAATCTGTGCAGCGGGAACGACATCGGACCACCAGGGGCCGAGAAAATTACAGACTTTCGGTATCCGTCACCCAAAGTCATTTAAAAATCCAGCATATATCTGGTGATATCTCGGGTTCTATTACAGATAGCGCGATAAATCAAAGTGCATGTTCTGGAGGAGGCCCTGACGCATGAATCTGTGCAGCGGGAACGACCTCGGACCACCAGGGGCCGAGAAAGCCACAGTCTCATGGGGCCGGACACTCAGGGTCAAGGGAAAATCCAATATATATCTGGTGATATCTCGGGTGCTATTAGAGATAGCGCATTTAACAAAAGTGAATTATCTGCAGGAGGCCCTGGCGCATGAATCTTGGCAGCGGGAACGACCTCGCACCACCAGGGGCCGAGAAAACCACAGTCTCATGGGGCCGGACGCTCAGGGTCAGGGGAAAATCCAATATATATCTGGTGATATCTCGGGTGGTATTAGAGATAGCGCAATAAACCAAAGTGAATTATCTGCAGGAGGCCCTGGCGCATGAATCTGTGCAGCGGGAATGACCTCGGACCACCAGGGGCCGAGAAAACCACCGTCTCATGGGGCCGGACGCTCAGGGTCAGGGAAAAATCCAATACATATCTGGTGATATCTCGGGTTCTATTAGAGATAGCGCAATAAACCAAAGTGAATTATCTGCAGGACGCCCTGGCGCATGAATCTGTGCAGCGGGAAAGACCTCGGACCACCGGGGGCCGAGAAAACCACAGTCTCATGTGGCCGGACGCTCAGGGTCAGGGGAAAATCCAATATATATCTGGTGATATCTCGGGTGCTATTAGAGATAGCGCAATAAACCAAAGTGAATTATCTGCAGGAGGCCCTGGCGCATGCATCTGTGCAGCGGGAACGACCTCGGACCACCAGGGGCCGTGAAAACCACCGTCTCATGGGGCCGGACACTCAGGGTCAGGGGAAAATCCAATATATATCTGGTGATATCTCGGTTGCTATTAGAGATAGCGCAATAAATCAAAGTGCACTGTCTGTAGGAGGCCCTGGCGCATGAATCTTGGCAGCGGGAACGACCTCGGACCACCAGGGGCCGAGAAAACCACAGTCTCATGGGGCCGGTCGCTCAGGGTCAGGGGAAAATCCAATATATATCTGGTGATATCTCGGGTGCTATTAGAGATAGCGCAATAAATCAAATTCCATTGTCCGCAGGAGGCCCTTGCGCATGAATCTGTGCAGCAGGGACGACATCGGACCACCAGGGGCCGAGAAAATTACAGATTTTCGGTATCCGTCACCCAAAGTCATGTAAAAGTCCAGCATATATATGGTGCTTTCTCGGGTGCTATTACAGATAGCGCAATAAATCAAAGTGCATTGTCTGCGGGAGGCCCTGGCGCATGAATCTGTGCAGCGGGAACGACCTCGTATCACCAGGGTCCGAGAAAAAAACCGTCTCATGGGGCCGGACAGTCTGGGTCGTGGAAAAATCCTATATATATCTGGTGATATCTCGGGTGCTATTAGAGATAGCGCAATAAACCAAAGTGAATTATCTGCAGGAGGCCCGGGCGCATGATTGTGTGCAGCGGGAACGACCTCGGACCACCAGGGGCTGAGAAAACCACCGTCTCATGGGGCCGGACGCTCAGGGTCAGGCAAAAATCCAATATATATCTGGTGATATCTCGGTTGCTATTAGAGATAGCGCAATAAACCAAAGTGAATTATCTACAGGAGGCCCGGGGGCATGATTGTGTGCAGCGGGAACGACCTCGGACCACCCGGGGCCGAGAAAAACACCGTCTCATGGGGCCGGACTGTCAGGGTCAGAGAAAAATCCAATATATATCTGCTGATATCTCGGGTGCTATTAGAGAAAGCGCAATAAATCAAAGTGCATTGTCCGTAGGAGGACCTTGCGCATGAATCTGTGCAGCAGGGACGACATCGGACCACCAGGGGCCGAGAAAATTACAGATTTTCGGTATCCGTCACCCAAAGTTATATAAAAATCCAGCACATATATGGTGCTTTCTCGGGTGCTATTACAGATAGCGCAATAAATCAAAGTGCATTGTCTGTATGAGGCCCTGCCGCCTGAATCTGGGCTGCGGGAACGACCTCGGACCACCAGGGGCCGAGAAAACCACCATCTCATGGGGCCGGACACTCAGGGTCAGGGAAAAATCCAAATATATATCTGGTGATATCTCGGGTGCTATTACAGATAGCGCAATAAATCAAAGTGCATTGTCTGTATGAGGCCCTGCCGCCTGAATCTGGGCTGCGGGAACGACATCGGACCACCAGGGGCCGAGAAAATTACAGATTTTCGATATCCGTCACCCAAAGTCATTTAAAAGTCCAGCATATATCTGGTGATATCTCGGGTTCTATTACAGATAGCGCGATAAATCAAAGTGCATGTTCTGGAGGAGGCCCTGACGCATGAATCTGTGAAGCAGGAACGACCTGGGCACTCCAGGGGCCGAGAAACTTACAGATTTTCGGTGTCCGTCACCCAAAGTCATGTAAAAATCCAGTATATATATGGTGCTTTCTCGGGTGCTATTAGAGATAGCCCAATACATCAAAGTGCATTGTCTGTAGGAGGCCCTGTCGCATGAATCTGGGCAGCGGGAACAACCTCGGACCACCAGGGGCCGAGAAAACCACCATCTCATGGGGCTTGACATTCAGGGTCAGGGAAAAAGCCAATATATATCTGGTGATATCTCGGGTGCTATTAGAGATAGCGCAATAATCCAAAGTGAATTATCTGCAGGAGGCCCTGGCGCATGAATCTGTGCAGCGGGAACGACCACGGTCCACCAGGGGCCGAGACAACCACCGTCTCATGGGGCCGGACACTCAGGGTCAGGGAAAAATCCAATATATATCTGGTGATATCTCGGGTGCTATTACAGATAGCCCAATAAATCAATGTGCATTGTTTGCAGGAGGCCCTGGCGCATGAATCTGTGCAGCGGGAACGACCTCGGACCACCAGGGGCCGAGAAAACCACAGTCTCATGGGGCCGGACACTCAGGGTCAGGGGAAAATGCAATATATATCTGGTGATATCTCGGGTGCTATTAGAGATCGCGCAATAATCCAAAGTGAATTATCTGCAGGAGGCCCTGGCGCATGCATCTGTGCAGCGGGAACGACCTCGGAACACCAGGGGCCGAGAAAACCACCGTCTCATGGGGCCGGACACTCAGGGTCAGGGAAAAATCCAATATATATCTGGTGATATCTCGGGTGCTATTACAGATAGCGCAATAAATCAAAGTGCACTGTCTGTAGGAGGCCCTGGCGCATGAATCTGGGCTGCGGGAACGACCTCGGACCACCAGCGGCCGAGAAAACCACAGTCTCATGGGGCCGGACACTCAGGCTCAGGGTAAAATCCAATATATATCTGGTGATATCCCGGGTGCTATTAGAGATAGCGCAATAATCCGAAGTTAATAATCTGCAGGAGGCCCTGGCGCATGAATCTGGGCAGCGGGAACGACCTCGGACCGCCAGGGGCCGAGAAAACCACAGTCTCATGGGGCCGGACGCTCATGGTCAGGGGAAAATCCAATATATATCTGGTGATATCTCGGGTGCTATTAGAGATAGCGCAATAAACCAAAGTCAATTATCTGCAGGAGGCCCTGGCGCATGAATCTGTGCAGCGGGAACGACCTCGGTCCACCAGGGGCCGAGAAAACCACCGTCTCATGGAGCCGGACACTCAGGGTCAGGGAAAAATCCAATATATATCTGGTGATATCTCGGGTGATATTACAGATAGCCCAATAAATCAAAGTGCACTGTCTGGAGGAGGCCCTGACGCATGAATCTGTGCAGCGGGAACGACCTCGGACCACCAGGGGCCGAGAAAGCCACAGTCTCATGGGGCCGGACACTCAGGGTCAAGGGAAAATCCAATATATATCTGGTGATATCTCGGGTGCTATTAGAGATAGCGCATTAAACAAAAGTGAATTATCTGCAGGAGGCCCTGGCGCATGAATCTTGGCAGCGGGAACGACCTCGCACCACCAGGGGCCGAGAAAACCACAGTCTCATGGGGCCGGACGCTCAGGGTCAGGGGAAAATCCAATATATATCTGGTGATATCTCGGGTGGTATTAGAGATAGCGCAATAAACCAAAGTGAATTATCTGCAGGAGGCCCTGGCGCATGAATCTGTGCAGCGGGAATGACCTCGGACCACCAGGGGACGAGAAAACCACCGTCTCATGGGGCCGGACGCTCAGGGTCAGGGAAAAATCCAATACATATCTGGTGATATCTCGGGTTCTATTAGAGATAGCGCAATAAACCAAAGTGAATTATCTGCAGGACGCCCTGGCGCATGAATCTGTGCAGCGGGAAAGACCTCGGACCACCGGGGGCCGAGAAAACCACAGTCTCATGTGGCCGGACGCTCAGGGTCAGGGGAAAATCCAATATATATCTGGTGATATCTCGGGTGCTATTAGAGATAGCGCAATAAACCAAAGTGAATTATCTGCAGGAGGCCCTGGCGCATGCATCTGTGCAGCGGGAACGACCTCGGACCACCAGGGGCCGTGAAAACCACCGTCTCATGGGGCCGGACACTCAGGGTCAGGGGAAAATCCAATATATATCTGGTGATATCTCGGTTGCTATTAGAGATAGCGCAATAAATCAAAGTGCACTGTCTGTAGGAGGCCCTGGCGCATGAATGTTGGCAGCGGGAACGACCTCGGACCACCAGGGGCCGAGAAAACCACAGTCTCATGGGGCCGGTCGCTCAGGGTCAGGGGAAAATCCAATATATATCTGGTGATATCTCGGGTGCTATTAGAGATAGCGCAATAAATCAAATTCCATTGTCCGCAGGAGGCCCTTGCGCATGAATCTGTGCAGCAGGGACGACATCGGACCACCAGGGGCCGAGAAAATTACAGATTTTCGGTATCCGTCACCCAAAGTCATGTAAAAGTCCAGCATATATATGGTGCTTTCTCGGGTGCTATTACAGATAGCGCAATAAATCAAAGTGCATTGTCTGCGGGAGGCCCTGGCGCATGAATCTGTGCAGCGGGAACGACCTCGTATCACCAGGGTCCGAGAAAAAAACCGTCTCATGGGGCCGGACAGTCTGGGTCGTGGAAAAATCCAATATATATCTGGTGATATCTCGGGTGCTATTAGAGATAGCGCAATAAACCAAAGTGAATTATCTGCAGGAGGCCCGGGCGCATGATTGTGTGCAGCGGGAACGACCTCGGACCACCAGGGGCTGAGAAAACCACCGTCTCATGGGGCCGGACGCTCAGGGTCAGGCAAAAATCCAATATATATCTGGTGATATCTCGGTTGCTATTAGAGATAGCGCAATAAACCAAAGTGAATTATCTACAGGAGGCCCGGGGGCATGATTGTGTGCAGCGGGAACGACCTCGGACCACCCGGGGCCGAGAAAAACACCGTCTCATGGGGCCGGACTGTCAGGGTCAGAGAAAAATCCAATATATATCTGCTGATATCTCGGGTGCTATTAGAGAAAGCGCAATAAATCAAAGTGCATTGTCCGTAGGAGGACCTTGCGCATGAATCTGTGCAGCAGGGACGACATCGGACCACCAGGGGCCGAGAAAATTACAGATTTTCGGTATCCGTCACCCAAAGTTATATAAAAATCCAGCACATATATGGTGCTTTCTCGGGTGCTATTACAGATAGCGCAATAAATCAAAGTGCATTGTCTGTATGAGGCCATGCCGCCTGAATCTGGGCTGCGGGAACGACCTCGGACCACCAGGGGCCGAGAAAACCACCATCTCATGGGGCCGGACACTCAGGGTCAGGGAAAAATCCAAATATATATCTGGTGATATCTCGGGTGCTATTACAGATAGCGCAATAAATCAAAGTGCATTGTCTGTATGAGGCCCTGCCGCCTGAATCTGGGCTGCGGGAACGACATCGGACCACCAGGGGCCGAGAAAATTACAGATTTTCGATATCCGTCACCCAAAGTCATTTAAAAGTCCAGCATATATCTGGTGATATCTCGGGTTCTATTACAGATAGCGCGATAAATCAAAGTGCATGTTCTGGAGGAGGCCCTGACGCATGAATCTGTGAAGCAGGAACGACCTGGGCACTCCAGGGGCCGAGAAACTTACAGATTTTCGGTGTCCGTCACCCAAAGTCATGTAAAAATCCAGTATATATATGGTGCTTTCTCGGGTGCTATTAGAGATAGCCCAATACATCAAAGTGCATTGTCTGTAGGAGGCCCTGTCGCATGAATCTGGGCAGCGGGAACGACCTCGGACCACCAGGGGCCGAGAAAACCACCATCTCATGGGGCTTGACATTCAGGGTCAGGGAAAAAGCCAATATATATCTGGTGATATCTCGGGTGCTATTAGAGATAGCGCAATAATCCAAAGTGAATTATCTGCAGAAGGCCCTGGCGCATGAATCTGTGCAGCGGGAACGACCACGGTCCACCAGGGGCCGAGACAACCACCGTCTCATGGGGCCGGACACTCAGGGTCAGGGAAAAATCCAATATATATCTGGTGATATCTCGGGTGCTATTACAGATAGCCCAATAAATCAATGTGCATTGTTTGCAGGAGGCCCTGGCGCATGAATCTGTGCAGCGGGAACGACCTCGGACCACCAGGGGCCGAGAAAACCACAGTCTCATGGGGCCGGACACTCAGGGTCAGGGGAAAATGCAATATATATCTGGTGATATCTCGGGTGCTATTAGAGATCGCGCAATAATCCAAAGTGAATTATCTGCAGGAGGCCCTGGCGCATGCATCTGTGCAGCGGGAACGACCTCGGAACACCAGGGGCCGAGAAAACCACCGTCTCATGGGGCCGGACACTCAGGGTCAGGGAAAAATCCAATATATATCTGGTGATATCTCGGGTGCTATTACAGATAGCGCAATAAATCAAAGTGCACTGTCTGTAGGAGGCCCTGGCGCATGAATCTGGGCTGCGGGAACGACCTCGGACCACCAGCGGCCGAGAAAACCACAGTCTCATGGGGCCGGACACTCAGGCTCAGGGTAAAATCCAATATATATCTGGTGATATCCCGGGTGCTATTAGAGATAGCGCAATAATCCGAAGTTAATAATCTGCAGGAGGCCCTGGCGCATGAATCTGGGCAGCGGGAACGACCTCGGACCGCCAGGGGCCGAGAAAACCACAGTCTCATGGGGCCGGACGCTCATGGTCAGGGGAAAATCCAATATATATCTGGTGATATCTCGGGTGCTATTAGAGATAGCGCAATAAACCAAAGTCAATTATCTGCAGGAGGCCCTGGCGCATGAATCTGTGCAGCGGGAACGACCTCGGTCCACCAGGGGCCGAGAAAACCACCGTCTCATGGAGCCGGACACTCAGGGTCAGGGAAAAATCCAATATATATCTGGTGATATCTCGGGTGATATTACAGATAGCCCAATAAATCAAAGTGCACTGTCTGTAGGAGGCCCTGGCGCATGAATCTGGGCTGCGGGAACGACCTCGGACCACCAGGGGCCGAGAAAACCACAGTCTGATGGGGCCGGACACTGAGGGTCAGGGGAAAATCCAATATATATCTGGTGATATCTCGGGTGCTATTAGAGATAGCGCAATAAACCAAAGTAAATTATCTATAGGATGCCCTGGCGCATGAATCTGTGCAGCGGGAACGATCTCGGAAAACCAGGGGCCGTGAAAACCACCGTCTCATGGGGCCGGACACTCAGTGTCAGGGAAAAATCCAATATATATCTGGTGATATCTCGGGTGCTATTAGAGACAGCGCAATAAACCAAAGTGAATTATCTGCAGGAGGCCCTGGCGCATGAATCTGGGCAGCGGGAACGACCTCGGACCACCAGGGGCCGAGAAAACCACCGTCTCATGGGGCCGGACACTCAGGGTCAGGGAAAAATCCAATATATATCTGGTGATATCTCGGTTGCTATTAGAGATAGCGCAATAAATCAAAGTGCACTGTCTGTAGGAGGCCCTGGCGCATGAATCTGGGCAGCGGGAACGACCTCGGACCACCAGCGGCCGAGAAAACCACAGTCTGATGGGGCCGGACACTCAGGGTCAGGGGAAAATCCAATATATATCTGGTGATATCTCGGGTGCTATTAGAGATAGCGCAATAAACCAAAGTCAATTATCTGCAGGAGGCCCTGGCGCATGAATCTGGGCAGCGGGAACGACCTCGGACCACCAGGGGCCGAGAAAACCACCGTCTCATGGGGCCGGACGCTCAGGGTCAGGGGAAAATCCAATATATATCTGGTGATATCTCGGGTGATATTACAGATAGCCCAATAAATCAAAGTGCATTGTCTGTAGGAGGCCCTGGCGCATGAATCTGTACAGCGGGAACGACCTCGGACCACCAGGGGCCGAGAAAACAACAGTCTCATATTGCCGGACACTCAGGGTCAGGGGAAAATCCAATATATATCTGGTGATATCTTGGGTGCTATTGGAGATAGCGCAATAAATCAAAGTGAATTATCTGCAGGAGTCCCTGGCGCATGAATCTGTGCAGCGGGAACGACCTCGGTCCACCAGGGGCCGAGAAAACCACCGTCTCATGGAGCCGAACACTCAGGGTCAGGGAAAAATCCAATATATATCTGGTGATATCTCGGGTGATATTACAGATAGCCCAATAAATCAAAGTGCATTGTCTGTAGGAGGCCCGGGGGCATGATTGTGTGCAGCGGGAACGACCTCGGACCACCCGGGGCCGAGAAAAACACCGTCTCATGGGGCCGGACTGTCAGGGTCAGAGAAAAATCCAATATATATCTGCTGATATCTCGGGTGCTATTAGAGAAAGCGCAATAAATCAAAGTGCATTGTCCGTAGGAGGACCTTGCGCATGAATCTGTGCAGCAGGGACGACATCGGACCACCAGGGGCCGAGAAAATTACAGATTTTCGGTATCCGTCACCCAAAGTTATATAAAAATCCAGCACATATATGGTGCTTTCTCGGGTGCTATTACAGATAGCGCAATAAATCAAAGTGCATTGTCTGTATGAGGCCATGCCGCCTGAATCTGGGCTGCGGGAACGACCTCGGACCACCAGGGGCCGAGAAAACCACCATCTCATGGGGCCGGACACTCAGGGTCAGGGAAAAATCCAAATATATATCTGGTGATATCTCGGGTGCTATTACAGATAGCGCAATAAATCAAAGTGCATTGTCTGTATGAGGCCCTGCCGCCTGAATCTGGGCTGCGGGAACGACATCGGACCACCAGGGGCCGAGAAAATTACAGATTTTCGATATCCGTCACCCAAAGTCATTTAAAAGTCCAGCATATATCTGGTGATATCTCGGGTTCTATTACAGATAGCGCGATAAATCAAAGTGCATGTTCTGGAGGAGGCCCTGACGCATGAATCTGTGAAGCAGGAACGACCTGGGCACTCCAGGGGCCGAGAAACTTACAGATTTTCGGTGTCCGTCACCCAAAGTCATGTAAAAATCCAGTATATATATGGTGCTTTCTCGGGTGCTATTAGAGATAGCCCAATACATCAAAGTGCATTGTCTGTAGGAGGCCCTGTCGCATGAATCTGGGCAGCGGGAACGACCTCGGACCACCAGGGGCCGAGAAAACCACCATCTCATGGGGCTTGACATTCAGGGTCAGGGAAAAAGCCAATATATATCTGGTGATATCTCGGGTGCTATTAGAGATAGCGCAATAATCCAAAGTGAATTATCTGCAGAAGGCCCTGGCGCATGAATCTGTGCAGCGGGAACGACCACGGTCCACCAGGGGCCGAGACAACCACCGTCTCATGGGGCCGGACACTCAGGGTCAGGGAAAAATCCAATATATATCTGGTGATATCTCGGGTGCTATTACAGATAGCCCAATAAATCAATGTGCATTGTTTGCAGGAGGCCCTGGCGCATGAATCTGTGCAGCGGGAACGACCTCGGACCACCAGGGGCCGAGAAAACCACAGTCTCATGGGGCCGGACACTCAGGGTCAGGGGAAAATGCAATATATATCTGGTGATATCTCGGGTGCTATTAGAGATCGCGCAATAATCCAAAGTGAATTATCTGCAGGAGGCCCTGGCGCATGCATCTGTGCAGCGGGAACGACCTCGGAACACCAGGGGCCGAGAAAACCACCGTCTCATGGGGCCGGACACTCAGGGTCAGGGAAAAATCCAATATATATCTGGTGATATCTCGGGTGCTATTACAGATAGCGCAATAAATCAAAGTGCACTGTCTGTAGGAGGCCCTGGCGCATGAATCTGGGCTGCGGGAACGACCTCGGACCACCAGCGGCCGAGAAAACCACAGTCTCATGGGGCCGGACACTCAGGCTCAGGGTAAAATCCAATATATATCTGGTGATATCCCGGGTGCTATTAGAGATAGCGCAATAATCCGAAGTTAATAATCTGCAGGAGGCCCTGGCGCATGAATCTGGGCAGCGGGAACGACCTCGGACCGCCAGGGGCCGAGAAAACCACAGTCTCATGGGGCCGGACGCTCATGGTCAGGGGAAAATCCAATATATATCTGGTGATATCTCGGGTGCTATTAGAGATAGCGCAATAAACCAAAGTCAATTATCTGCAGGAGGCCCTGGCGCATGAATCTGTGCAGCGGGAACGACCTCGGTCCACCAGGGGCCGAGAAAACCACCGTCTCATGGAGCCGGACACTCAGGGTCAGGGAAAAATCCAATATATATCTGGTGATATCTCGGGTGATATTACAGATAGCCCAATAAATCAAAGTGCACTGTCTGTAGGAGGCCCTGGCGCATGAATCTGGGCTGCGGGAACGACCTCGGACCACCAGGGGCCGAGAAAACCACAGTCTGATGGGGCCGGACACTGAGGGTCAGGGGAAAATCCAATATATATCTGGTGATATCTCGGGTGCTATTAGAGATAGCGCAATAAACCAAAGTAAATTATCTATAGGATGCCCTGGCGCATGAATCTGTGCAGCGGGAACGATCTCGGAAAACCAGGGGCCGTGAAAACCACCGTCTCATGGGGCCGGACACTCAGTGTCAGGGAAAAATCCAATATATATCTGGTGATATCTCGGGTGCTATTAGAGACAGCGCAATAAACCAAAGTGAATTATCTGCAGGAGGCCCTGGCGCATGAATCTGGGCAGCGGGAACGACCTCGGACCACCAGGGGCCGAGAAAACCACCGTCTCATGGGGCCGGACACTCAGGGTCAGGGAAAAATCCAATATATATCTGGTGATATCTCGGTTGCTATTAGAGATAGCGCAATAAATCAAAGTGCACTGTCTGTAGGAGGCCCTGGCGCATGAATCTGGGCAGCGGGAACGACCTCGGACCACCAGCGGCCGAGAAAACCACAGTCTGATGGGGCCGGACACTCAGGGTCAGGGGAAAATCCAATATATATCTGGTGATATCTCGGGTGCTATTAGAGATAGCGCAATAAACCAAAGTCAATTATCTGCAGGAGGCCCTGGCGCATGAATCTGGGCAGCGGGAACGACCTCGGACCACCAGGGGCCGAGAAAACCACCGTCTCATGGGGCCGGACGCTCAGGGTCAGGGGAAAATCCAATATATATCTGGTGATATCTCGGGTGATATTACAGATAGCCCAATAAATCAAAGTGCATTGTCTGTAGGAGGCCCTGGCGCATGAATCTGTACAGCGGGAACGACCTCGGACCACCAGGGGCCGAGAAAACAACAGTCTCATATTGCCGGACACTCAGGGTCAGGGGAAAATCCAATATATATCTGGTGATATCTTGGGTGCTATTGGAGATAGCGCAATAAATCAAAGTGAATTATCTGCAGGAGTCCCTGGCGCATGAATCTGTGCAGCGGGAACGACCTCGGTCCACCAGGGGCCGAGAAAACCACCGTCTCATGGAGCCGAACACTCAGGGTCAGGGAAAAATCCAATATATATCTGGTGATATCTCGGGTGATATTACAGATAGCCCAATAAATCAAAGTGCATTGTCTGTAGGAGGCCCTGGCGCATGAATCTGTGCAGCGGGAACGACCTCGGACCACCAGGGGCCGAGAAAACCACAGTCTCATGGGGCCGGACACTCAGGGTCAGGGGAAAATCCAATATTTATCTGGTGATATCTAGGTTGCTATTAGAGATAGCGCAATAAACCAAAGTGAATTATCTGCAGGATGCCCTGGCGCATGAATCTGGGTAGCGGGAACGACCTCGGACCACCAGGGGCCGAGAAAACCACAGTCTCATGGGGTCGGACACTCAGGGTCAGGGAAAAATCCAATATATATCTGGTGATATCTCGGGTGCTATTACAGATAGCGTAATAAATCAAAGTGCATTGTCTGTAGGAGGCCCTGGTGCATGAATCTGTGCAGCGGGAACGATCACGGACCACCAGGGGCCGAGAAAATCATCGTCTCATGAGGCCAGACTGTCAGGGTCAGGGAAAAATCCAATATATATCTGGTGATATCTAGGGTGCTATTAGAGATAGCGCAATAAATCAAAGTGCATTGTCTGCAGGAGCCCCTAGCGCATGAATCTGTGCAGCGGGATCGACCTCCGACCATCAGGGGCCGAGAACACCACCGTCTCATGGAGCCGGACACTCAGGGTCAGGGAAAAATCCAATATATATCTGGTGATATCTCGGGTGATATTACAGATAGCCCAATAAATCAAAGTGCATTGTCTGTAGGAGGCCCTGGCGCATGAATCTGTGCAGCGGGAACGACCTCGGACCACCAGGGGCCGAGAAAACCAGAGTCTCATGGGGCCGGACACTCAGGGTCAGGGGAAAATCCAATATATATCTCGTGATATCTCGGGTGCTATTAGAGATAGCGCAATAAACCAAAGTGAATTATCTGCAGGAGGCCCTGGCGCATGAATCTGTGCAGCGGGAACTACCTCGGACCACCAGGGGCCGAGAAAATTACAGATATACGGAATCCGTCACCCAAGATCATGTAAAAATCCAGCATATATATGGTGATATCTCGGGTGCTATTACAGATAGCGCAATAAACCAAAGTGAATTATCTGAAGGGGGCCCTGGCGCATGAATCTGTGCAGCGGGATCGACATCGGACCACGAGGGACCGAGAAAACCACCGTCTCATGGAGCCGGACACTCAGGGTCAGGGAAAAATCCAATATATATCTGGTGATATCTCGGGTGATATTACAGCTAGCGCAATAATGCAAAGTGCATTGTCTGTAGGAGGCCCTGGCGCATTAATCTGTGCAGCGGGATCGACTTCGGACCACCAGGGGCCGAGAAAATCACCGTCTCATGGGGCCGGACTGTCAGGGTCAGGGAAAAATGCAATATATATCTGGTGATATCTCGGGTGCTATTAGAGATAGCGCAATAAACCAAAGTAAATTATCTATAGGATGCCCTGGCGCATGAATCTGTGCAGCGGGAACGATCTCGGAAAACCAGGGGCCGTGAAAACCACCGTCTCATGGGGCCGGACACTCAGTGTCAGGGAAAAATCCAATATATATCTGGTGATATCTCGGGTGCTATTAGAGATAGCGCAATAAACCAAAGTGAATTATCTGCAGGAGGCCCTGGCCCATGAATCTGGGCAGCGGGAACGACCTCGGACCACCAGGGGCCGAGAAAACCACCGTCTCATGGGGCCGGACACTCAGGGTCAGGGAAAAATCCAATATATATCTGGTGATATCTCGGTTGCTATTAGAGATAGCGCAATAAATCAAAGTGCACTGTCTGTAGGAGGCCCTGGCGCATGAATCTGGGCTGCGGGAACGACCTCGGCCCACCAGGGGCCGAGAAAACCACCGTCTCATGGAGCCGGACACTCAGGGTCAGGGAAAAATCTAATATATATCTGGTAATATCTCGGGTGATATTACAGATAGCCCAATAAATCAAATTGCACTGTCTGTAGGAGGCCCTGGCGCATGAATCTGGGCTGCGGGAACGACCTCGGACCACCGGCGGCCGAGAAAACCACAGTCTGATGGGGCCGGACACTCAGGGTCAGGGGAAAATCCAATATATATCTGGTGATATCTCGGGTGCTATTAGAGATAGCGCAATAAACCAAAGTGAATTATCTGCAGGAGGCCCTGGCGCATCAATCTGGGCAGCGGGAACGACCTCGGACCACCAGGGGCCGAGAAAACCACCGTCTCATGGGGCCGCACACTCAGGGTCAGGGAAAAATCCAATATATATCTGGTGATATCTCGGTTGCTATTAGAGATAGCGCAATAAACCAAAGTCAATTATCTGCAGGAGGCCCTGGCGCATGAATCTGTGCAGCGGGAACGACCTCGGTCCACCAGGGGCCGAGAAAACCACCGTCTCATGGAGCCGGACACTCAGGGTCAGGGAAAAATCCAATATATATCTGGTGATATCTCGGGTGATATTACAGATAGCCCAATAAATCAAAGTGCATTGTCTGTAGGAGGCCCTGGCGCATGAATCTGTGCAGCGGGAACGACCTCGGACCACCAGGGGCCGAGAAAACCACAGTCTCATGGGGCCGGACACTCAGGGTCAGGGGAAAATCCAATATATATCTGGTGATATCTCGGGTGCTATTAGAGATAGCGCAATAAACCAAAGTGAATTATCTGCAGGAGGCCCTGGCGCATGAATCTGGGCAGCGGGAACGACCTCGGACCACCAGGGGCCGTGAAAACCACCGTATCATGGGGCCGGACACTCAGGGTCAGGGAAAAATCCAATATATATCTGGTGATATCTCGGGTGCTATTACAGATAGCGCAATAAATCAAAGTGCACTGTCTGTAGGAGGCCCTGGCGCATGAATCTGGGCTGCGGGAACGACCTCGGTCCACCAGGGGCCGAGAAAACCACGGTCTCATGGAGCCGGACACTCAGGGTCAGGGAAAAATCCAATATATATCTGGTGATATCTCGGGTGATATTACAGATAGCCCAATAAATCAAAGTGCATTGTCTGTAGGAGGCCCTGGCGCATGAATCTGTGCAGCGTGAACGACCTCGGACCACCAGAGGCCGAGAAAACCACAGTCTCATGGGGCCGGACACTCACGGTCAGGGGAAAATCCAATATATATCTGGTGATATCTCGGGTGCTATTAGAGATAGCGCAATAAACCAAAGTGATTTATCTGCAGGAGGCCCTGGCGCATGAATCTGGGCAGCGGGAACGACCTCGGACCACCAGAGGCCGTGAAAACCACCGTCTCATGGGGCCGGACACTCAGGGTCAGGGAAAAATCCAATATATATCTGGTGATATCTCGGGTGCTATTACAGATAGCGCAATAAATCAAAGTGCACTGTCTGTAGGAGGCCCTGGCGCATGAATCTGGGCTGCGGGAACGACCTCGGACCACCAGGGGCCGAGAAAACCACCGTCTCATGGGGCCGGACACTCAGGGTCAGGGAAAAATCCAATATATATCTGGTGATATCTCGGTTGCTATTAGAGGTAGCGCAATAAACCAAAGTCAATTATCTGCAGGAGGCCCTGGCGCATGAATCTGTGCAGCGGGAACGACTTCGGTCCACCAGGGGCCGAGAAAACCACCGTCTCATGGAGCCGGACACTCAGGGTCAGGGAAAAATCCAATATATATCTGGTGATATCTCGGGTGATATTACAGATAGCCCAATAAATCAAAGTGCATTGTCTGTAGGAGGCCCTGGCGCATGAATCTGTGCAGCGGGAACGACCTCGGACCACCAGGGGCCGAGAAAACCACAGTCTCATGGGGCCGGACACTCACGGTCAGGGGAAAATCCAATATATATCTGGTGATATCTCGGGTGCTATTAGAGATAGCGCAATAAACCAAAGTGAATTATCTGCAGGAGGCCCTGGCGCATGAATCTGTGCAGCGGGAACTACCTCGGACCACCAGGGGCCGAGAAAATTACAGATATACGGAATCCGTCACCCAAGATCATGTAAAAATCCAGCATATATATGGTGATATCTCGGGTGCTATTACAGATAGCGCAATAAACCAAAGTGAATTATCTGAAGGGGGCCCTGGCGCATGAATCTGTGCAGCGGGATCGACATCGGACCACGAGGGACCGAGAAAACCACCGTCTCATGGAGCCGGACACTCAGGGTCAGGGAAAAATCCAATATATATCTGGTGATATCTCGGGTGATATTACAGCTAGCGCAATAATGCAAAGTGCATTGTCTGTAGGAGGCCCTGGCGCATTAATCTGTGCAGCGGGATCGACTTCGGACCACCAGGGGCCGAGAAAATCACCGTCTCATGGGGCCGGACTGTCAGGGTCAGGGAAAAATGCAATATATATCTGGTGATATCTCGGGTGCTATTAGAGATAGCGCAATAAACCAAAGTAAATTATCTATAGGATGCCCTGGCGCATGAATCTGTGCAGCGGGAACGATCTCGGAAAACCAGGGGCCGTGAAAACCACCGTCTCATGGGGCCGGACACTCAGTGTCAGGGAAAAATCCAATATATATCTGGTGATATCTCGGGTGCTATTAGAGATAGCGCAATAAACCAAAGTGAATTATCTGCAGGAGGCCCTGGCCCATGAATCTGGGCAGCGGGAACGACCTCGGACCACCAGGGGCCGAGAAAACCACCGTCTCATGGGGCCGGACACTCAGGGTCAGGGAAAAATCCAATATATATCTGGTGATATCTCGGTTGCTATTAGAGATAGCGCAATAAATCAAAGTGCACTGTCTGTAGGAGGCCCTGGCGCATGAATCTGGGCAGCGGGAACGACCTCGGACCACCAGCGGCCGAGAAAACCGCAGTCTGATGGGGCCGGACACTCAGGGTCAGGGGAAAATCCAATATATATCTGGTGATATCTCGGGTGCTATTAGAGATAGCGCAATAAACCAAAGTCAATTATCTGCAGGAGGCCCTGGCGCATGAATCTGGGCAGCGGGAACGACCTCGGACCACCAGGGGCCGAGAAAACCACCGTCTCATGGGGCCGGACGCTCAGGGTCAGGGGAAAATCCAATATATATCTGGTGATATCTCGGGTGATATTACAGATAGCCCAATAAATCAAAGTGCATTGTCTGTAGGAGGCCCTGGCGCATGAATCTGTGCAGCGGGAACGACCTCGGACCACCAGGGGCCGAGAAAACAACAGTCTCATATTGCCGGACACTCAGGGTCAGGGGAAAATCCAATATATATCTGGTGATATCTTGGGTGCTATTGGAGATAGCGCAATAAATCAAAGTGAATTATCTGCAGGAGTCCCTGGCGCATGAATCTGTGCAGCGGGAACGACCTCGGTCCACCAGGGGCCGAGAAAACCACCGTCTCATGGAGCCGAACACTCAGGGTCAGGGAAAAATCCAATATATATCTGGTGATATCTCGGGTGATATTACAGATAGCCCAATAAATCAAAGTACATTGTCTGTAGGAGGCCCCGGCGCATGAATCTGTGCAGCGGGAACGACCTCGGACCACCAGGGGCCGAGAAAACCACAGTCTCATGGGGCCGGACACTCAGGGTCAGGGGAAAATCCAATATATATCTGGTGATATCTAGGTTGCTATTAGAGATAGCGCAATAAACCAACGTGAATTATCTGCAGGATGCCCTGGCGCATGAATCTGGGTAGCGGGAACGACCTCGGACCACCAGGGGCCGAGAAAACCACCGTCTCATGGGGTCGGACACTCAGGGTCAGGGAAAAATCCAATATATATCTGGTGATATCTCGGGTGCTATTACAGATAGCGCAATAAATCAAAGTGCATTGTCTGTAGGAGGCCCTGGTGCATGAATCTGTGCAGCGGGAACGATCACGGACCACCAGGGGCCGAGAAAATCATCGTCTCATGAGGCCAGACTGACAGGGTCAGAGAAAAATCCAATATATATCTGGTGATATCTAGGGTGCTATTAGAGATAGCGCAATAAATCAAAGTGCATTGTCTGCAGGAGGCCCTAGCGCATGAATCTGTGCAGCTGGATCGACCTCCGACCATCAGGGGCCGAGAAAACCACCGTCTCATGGGGCCGGACACTCAGGGTCAGGGAAAAATCCAATATATATCTGGTGATATCTCGGGTGCTATTACAGATAGCGCAATAAATCAAAGTGCACTGTCTGTAGGAGGCCCTGGCGCATGAATCTGGGCTGCGGGAACGACCTCGGACCACCGGCGGCCGAGAAAACCACAGTCTGATGGGGCCGGACACTCAGGGTCAGGGGAAAATCCAATATATATCTGGTGATATCTCGGGTGCTATTAGAGATAGCCCAATAAATCAAAGTGCATTGTCTGTAGGAGGCCCTGGCGCATGAATCTGTGCAGCGGGAACGACCTCGGACCACCAGGGGCCGAGAAAACCACAGTCTCATGGGGCCGGACACTCAGGGTCAGGGGAAAATCCAATATATATCTGGTGATATCTCGGGTGCTATTAGAGATAGCGCAATAAACCAAAGTGAATTATCTGCAGGAGGCCCTGGCGCATGAATCTGGGCAGCGGGAACGACCTCGGACCACCAGGGGCCGTGAAAACCACCGTATCATGGGGCCGGACACTCAGGGTCAGGGAAAAATCCAATATATATCTGGTGATATCTCGGGTGCTATTACAGATAGCGCAATAAATCAAAGTGCACTGTCTGTAGGAGGCCCTGGCGCATGAATCTGGGCTGCGGGAACGACCTCGGTCCACCAGGGGCCGAGAAAACCACCGTCTCATGGAGCCGGACACTCAGGGTCAGGGAAAAATCTAATATATATCTGGTGATATCTCGGGTGATATTACAGATAGCCCAATAAATCAAATTGCACTGTCTGTAGGAGGCCCTGGCGCATGAATCTGGGCTGCGGGAACGACCTCGGACCACCGGCGGCCGAGAAAACCACAGTCTGATGGGGCCGGACACTCAGGGTCAGGGGAAAATCCAATATATATCTGGTGATATCTCGGGTGCTATTAGAGATAGCGCAATAAACCAAAGTGAATTATCTGCAGGAGGCCCTGGCGCATGAATCTGTGCAGCGGGAACTACCTCGGACCACCAGGGGCCGAGAAAATTACAGATATACGGAATCCGTCACCCAAGATCATGTAAAAATCCAGCATATATATGGTGATATCTCGGGTGCTATTACAGATAGCGCAATAAACCAAAGTGAATTATCTGAAGGGGGCCCTGGCGCATGAATCTGTGCAGCGGGATCGACATCGGACCACGAGGGACCGAGAAAACCACCGTCTCATGGAGCCGGACACTCAGGGTCAGGGAAAAATCCAATATATATCTGGTGATATCTCGGGTGATATTACAGCTAGCGCAATAATGCAAAGTGCATTGTCTGTAGGAGGCCCTGGCGCATTAATCTGTGCAGCGGGATCGACTTCGGACCACCAGGGGCCGAGAAAATCACCGTCTCATGGGGCCGGACTGTCAGGGTCAGGGAAAAATGCAATATATATCTGGTGATATCTCGGGTGCTATTAGAGATAGCGCAATAAACCAAAGTAAATTATCTATAGGATGCCCTGGCGCATGAATCTGTGCAGCGGGAACGATCTCGGAAAACCAGGGGCCGTGAAAACCACCGTCTCATGGGGCCGGACACTCAGTGTCAGGGAAAAATCCAATATATATCTGGTGATATCTCGGGTGCTATTAGAGATAGCGCAATAAACCAAAGTGAATTATCTGCAGGAGGCCCTGGCCCATGAATCTGGGCAGCGGGAACGACCTCGGACCACCAGGGGCCGAGAAAACCACCGTCTCATGGGGCCGGACACTCAGGGTCAGGGAAAAATCCAATATATATCTGGTGATATCTCGGTTGCTATTAGAGATAGCGCAATAAATCAAAGTGCACTGTCTGTAGGAGGCCCTGGCGCATGAATCTGGGCAGCGGGAACGACCTCGGACCACCAGCGGCCGAGAAAACCGCAGTCTGATGGGGCCGGACACTCAGGGTCAGGGGAAAATCCAATATATATCTGGTGATATCTCGGGTGCTATTAGAGATAGCGCAATAAACCAAAGTCAATTATCTGCAGGAGGCCCTGGCGCATGAATCTGGGCAGCGGGAACGACCTCGGACCACCAGGGGCCGAGAAAACCACCGTCTCATGGGGCCGGACGCTCAGGGTCAGGGGAAAATCCAATATATATCTGGTGATATCTCGGGTGATATTACAGATAGCCCAATAAATCAAAGTGCATTGTCTGTAGGAGGCCCTGGCGCATGAATCTGTGCAGCGGGAACGACCTCGGACCACCAGGGGCCGAGAAAACAACAGTCTCATATTGCCGGACACTCAGGGTCAGGGGAAAATCCAATATATATCTGGTGATATCTTGGGTGCTATTGGAGATAGCGCAATAAATCAAAGTGAATTATCTGCAGGAGTCCCTGGCGCATGAATCTGTGCAGCGGGAACGACCTCGGTCCACCAGGGGCCGAGAAAACCACCGTCTCATGGAGCCGAACACTCAGGGTCAGGGAAAAATCCAATATATATCTGGTGATATCTCGGGTGATATTACAGATAGCCCAATAAATCAAAGTACATTGTCTGTAGGAGGCCCCGGCGCATGAATCTGTGCAGCGGGAACGACCTCGGACCACCAGGGGCCGAGAAAACCACAGTCTCATGGGGCCGGACACTCAGGGTCAGGGGAAAATCCAATATATATCTGGTGATATCTAGGTTGCTATTAGAGATAGCGCAATAAACCAACGTGAATTATCTGCAGGATGCCCTGGCGCATGAATCTGGGTAGCGGGAACGACCTCGGACCACCAGGGGCCGAGAAAACCACCGTCTCATGGGGTCGGACACTCAGGGTCAGGGAAAAATCCAATATATATCTGGTGATATCTCGGGTGCTATTACAGATAGCGCAATAAATCAAAGTGCATTGTCTGTAGGAGGCCCTGGTGCATGAATCTGTGCAGCGGGAACGATCACGGACCACCAGGGGCCGAGAAAATCATCGTCTCATGAGGCCAGACTGACAGGGTCAGAGAAAAATCCAATATATATCTGGTGATATCTAGGGTGCTATTAGAGATAGCGCAATAAATCAAAGTGCATTGTCTGCAGGAGGCCCTAGCGCATGAATCTGTGCAGCTGGATCGACCTCCGACCATCAGGGGCCGAGAAAACCACCGTCTCATGGGGCCGGACACTCAGGGTCAGGGAAAAATCCAATATATATCTGGTGATATCTCGGGTGCTATTACAGATAGCGCAATAAATCAAAGTGCACTGTCTGTAGGAGGCCCTGGCGCATGAATCTGGGCTGCGGGAACGACCTCGGACCACCGGCGGCCGAGAAAACCACAGTCTGATGGGGCCGGACACTCAGGGTCAGGGGAAAATCCAATATATATCTGGTGATATCTCGGGTGATATTACAGATAGCCCAATAAATCAAAGTGCATTGTCTGTAGGAGGCCCTGGCGCATGAATCTGTGCAGCGGGAACGACCTCGGACCACCAGGGGCCGAGAAAACCACAGTCTCATGGGGCCGGACACTCAGGGTCAGGGGAAAATCCAATATATATCTGGTGATATCTCGGGTGCTATTAGAGATAGCGCAATAAACCAAAGTGAATTATCTGCAGGAGGCCCTGGCGCATGAATCTGGGCAGCGGGAACGACCTCGGACCACCAGGGGCCGTGAAAACCACCGTATCATGGGGCCGGACACTCAGGGTCAGGGAAAAATCCAATATATATCTGGTGATATCTCGGGTGCTATTACAGATAGCGCAATAAATCAAAGTGCATTGTCTGTCGGAGACTCTGGCGCATGAACCTGGGCTGCGGGAACGACCTCGGTCCACCAGGGGCCGAGAAAACCACCGTCTCATGGAGCCGGACACTCAGGGTCAGGGAAAAATGCAATATATATCTGGTGATATCTCGGGTGCTATTAGAGATAGCGCAATAAACCAAAGTAAATTATCTATAGGATGCCCTGGCGCATGAATCTGTGCAGCGGGAACGATCTCGGAAAACCAGGGGCCGTGAAAACCACCGTCTCATGGGGCCGGACACTCAGTGTCAGGGAAAAATCCAATATATATCTGGTGATATCTCGGGTGCTATTAGAGATAGCGCAATAAACCAAAGTGAATTATCTGCAGGAGGCCCTGGCCCATGAATCTGGGCAGCGGGAACGACCTCGGACCACCAGGGGCCGAGAAAACCACCGTCTCATGGGGCCGGACACTCAGGGTCAGGGAAAAATCCAATATATATCTGGTGATATCTCGGTTGCTATTAGAGATAGCGCAATAAATCAAAGTGCACTGTCTGTAGGAGGCCCTGGCGCATGAATCTGGGCAGCGGGAACGACCTCGGACCACCAGCGGCCGAGAAAACCGCAGTCTGATGGGGCCGGACACTCAGGGTCAGGGGAAAATCCAATATATATCTGGTGATATCTCGGGTGCTATTAGAGATAGCGCAATAAACCAAAGTCAATTATCTGCAGGAGGCCCTGGCGCATGAATCTGGGCAGCGGGAACGACCTCGGACCACCAGGGGCCGAGAAAACCACCGTCTCATGGGGCCGGACGCTCAGGGTCAGGGGAAAATCCAATATATATCTGGTGATATCTCGGGTGATATTACAGATAGCCCAATAAATCAAAGTGCATTGTCTGTAGGAGGCCCTGGCGCATGAATCTGTGCAGCGGGAACGACCTCGGACCACCAGGGGCCGAGAAAACAACAGTCTCATATTGCCGGACACTCAGGGTCAGGGGAAAATCCAATATATATCTGGTGATATCTTGGGTGCTATTGGAGATAGCGCAATAAATCAAAGTGAATTATCTGCAGGAGTCCCTGGCGCATGAATCTGTGCAGCGGGAACGACCTCGGTCCACCAGGGGCCGAGAAAACCACCGTCTCATGGAGCCGAACACTCAGGGTCAGGGAAAAATCCAATATATATCTGGTGATATCTCGGGTGATATTACAGATAGCCCAATAAATCAAAGTACATTGTCTGTAGGAGGCCCCGGCGCATGAATCTGTGCAGCGGGAACGACCTCGGACCACCAGGGGCCGAGAAAACCACAGTCTCATGGGGCCGGACACTCAGGGTCAGGGGAAAATCCAATATATATCTGGTGATATCTAGGTTGCTATTAGAGATAGCGCAATAAACCAACGTGAATTATCTGCAGGATGCCCTGGCGCATGAATCTGGGTAGCGGGAACGACCTCGGACCACCAGGGGCCGAGAAAACCACCGTCTCATGGGGTCGGACACTCAGGGTCAGGGAAAAATCCAATATATATCTGGTGATATCTCGGGTGCTATTACAGATAGCGCAATAAATCAAAGTGCATTGTCTGTAGGAGGCCCTGGTGCATGAATCTGTGCAGCGGGAACGATCACGGACCACCAGGGGCCGAGAAAATCATCGTCTCATGAGGCCAGACTGACAGGGTCAGAGAAAAATCCAATATATATCTGGTGATATCTAGGGTGCTATTAGAGATAGCGCAATAAATCAAAGTGCATTGTCTGCAGGAGGCCCTAGCGCATGAATCTGTGCAGCTGGATCGACCTCCGACCATCAGGGGCCGAGAAAACCACCGTCTCATGGGGCCGGACACTCAGGGTCAGGGAAAAATCCAATATATATCTGGTGATATCTCGGGTGCTATTACAGATAGCGCAATAAATCAAAGTGCACTGTCTGTAGGAGGCCCTGGCGCATGAATCTGGGCTGCGGGAACGACCTCGGACCACCGGCGGCCGAGAAAACCACAGTCTGATGGGGCCGGACACTCAGGGTCAGGGGAAAATCCAATATATATCTGGTGATATCTCGGGTGATATTACAGATAGCCCAATAAATCAAAGTGCATTGTCTGTAGGAGGCCCTGGCGCATGAATCTGTGCAGCGGGAACGACCTCGGACCACCAGGGGCCGAGAAAACCACAGTCTCATGGGGCCGGACACTCAGGGTCAGGGGAAAATCCAATATATATCTGGTGATATCTCGGGTGCTATTAGAGATAGCGCAATAAACCAAAGTGAATTATCTGCAGGAGGCCCTGGCGCATGAATCTGGGCAGCGGGAACGACCTCGGACCACCAGGGGCCGTGAAAACCACCGTATCATGGGGCCGGACACTCAGGGTCAGGGAAAAATCCAATATATATCTGGTGATATCTCGGGTGCTATTACAGATAGCGCAATAAATCAAAGTGCATTGTCTGTCGGAGACTCTGGCGCATGAACCTGGGCTGCGGGAACGACCTCGGTCCACCAGGGGCCGAGAAAACCACCGTCTCATGGAGCCGGACACTCAGGGTCAGGGAAAAATCTAATATATATCTGGTGATATCTCGGGTGATATTACAGATAGCCCAATAAATCAAATTGCACTGTCTGTAGGAGGCCCTGGCGCATGAATCTGGGCTGCGGGAACGACCTCGGACCACCGGCGGCCGAGAAAACCACAGTCTGATGGGGCCGGACACTCAGGGTCAGGGGAAAATCCAATATATATCTGGTGATATCTCGGGTGCTATTAGAGATAGCGCAATAAACCAAAGTGAATTATCTGCAGGAGGCCCTGGCGCATCAATCTGGGCAGCGGGAACGACCTCGGACCACCAGGGGCCGAGAAAACCACCGTCTCATGGGGCCGCACACTCAGGGTCAGGGAAAAATCCAATATATATCTGGTGATATCTCGGTTGCTATTAGAGATAGCGCAATAAACCAAAGTCAATTATCTGCAGGAGGCCCTGGCGCATGAATCTGTGCAGCGGGAACGACCTCGGTCCACCAGGGGCCGAGAAAACCACCGTCTCATGGAGCCGGACACTCAGGGTCAGGGAAAAATCCAATATATATCTGGTGATATCTCGGGTGATATTACAGATAGCCCAATAAATCAAAGTGCATTGTCTGTAGGAGGCCCTGGCGCATGAATCTGTGCAGCGGGAACGACCTCGGACCACCAGGGGCCGAGAAAACCACAGTCTCATGGGGCCGGACACTCAGGGTCAGGGGAAAATCCAATATATATCTGGTGATATCTCGGGTGCTATTAGAGATAGCGCAATAAACCAAAGTGAATTATCTGCAGGAGGCCCTGGCGCATGAATCTGGGCAGCGGGAACGACCTCGGACCACCAGGGGCCGTGAAAACCACCGTATCATGGGGCCGGACACTCAGGGTCAGGGAAAAATCCAATATATATCTGGTGATATCTCGGGTGCTATTACAGATAGCGCAATAAATCAAAGTGCACTGTCTGTAGGAGGCCCTGGCGCATGAATCTGGGCTGCGGGAACGACCTCGGTCCACCAGGGGCCGAGAAAACCACGGTCTCATGGAGCCGGACACTCAGGGTCAGGGAAAAATCCAATATATATCTGGTGATATCTCGGGTGATATTACAGATAGCCCAATAAATCAAAGTGCATTGTCTGTAGGAGGCCCTGGCGCATGAATCTGTGCAGCGTGAACGACCTCGGACCACCAGAGGCCGAGAAAACCACAGTCTCATGGGGCCGGACACTCACGGTCAGGGGAAAATCCAATATATATCTGGTGATATCTCGGGTGCTATTAGAGATAGCGCAATAAACCAAAGTGATTTATCTGCAGGAGGCCCTGGCGCATGAATCTGGGCAGCGGGAACGACCTCGGACCACCAGAGGCCGTGAAAACCACCGTCTCATGGGGCCGGACACTCAGGGTCAGGGAAAAATCCAATATATATCTGGTGATATCTCGGGTGCTATTACAGATAGCGCAATAAATCAAAGTGCACTGTCTGTAGGAGGCCCTGGCGCATGAATCTGGGCTGCGGGAACGACCTCGGACCACCAGGGGCCGAGAAAACCACCGTCTCATGGGGCCGGACACTCAGGGTCAGGGAAAAATCCAATATATATCTGGTGATATCTCGGTTGCTATTAGAGGTAGCGCAATAAACCAAAGTCAATTATCTGCAGGAGGCCCTGGCGCATGAATCTGTGCAGCGGGAACGACTTCGGTCCACCAGGGGCCGAGAAAACCACCGTCTCATGGAGCCGGACACTCAGGGTCAGGGAAAAATCCAATATATATCTGGTGATATCTCGGGTGATATTACAGATAGCCCAATAAATCAAAGTGCATTGTCTGTAGGAGGCCCTGGCGCATGAATCTGTGCAGCGGGAACGACCTCGGACCACCAGGGGCCGAGAAAACCACAGTCTCATGGGGCCGGACACTCACGGTCAGGGGAAAATCCAATATATATCTGGTGATATCTCGGGTGCTATTAGAGATAGCGCAATAAACCAAAGTGAATTATCTGCAGGAGGCCCTGGCGCATGAATCTGGGCAGCGGGAACGACCTCGGACCACCAGAGGCCGTGAAAACCAGCGTCTCATGGGGCCGGACACTCAGGGTCAGGGAAAAATCCAATATATATCTGGTGATATCTCGGGTGCTATTACAGATAGCGCAATAAATCAAAGTGCACTGTCTGTAGGAGGCCCTGGCGCATGAATCTGGGCTGCGGGAACGACCTCGGACCACCAGGGGCCGAGAAAACCACCGTCTCATGGGGCCGGACACTCAGGGTCAGGGAAAAATCCAATATATATCTGGTGATATCTCGGTTGCTATTAGAGGTAGCGCAATAAACCAAAGTCAATTATCTGCAGGAGGCCCTGGCGCATGAATCTGTGCAGCGGGAACGACCTCGGACCACCAGGGGCCGAGAAAATCACCGTCTCATGGGGCCAGATTGTCAGGGTCAGGGAAAAATCCAATATATATCTGGTGACATCTCGGGTGCTATTAGAGATAGCGCAATAAACCAAAGTGCATTGTCTGCAGGAGGCCCTGGCGCATAAATCTGTGCCGCGGGATCGACCACGGACCACCAGGGGCCGAGAAAACCACCGACACATGGGGCCGGACACTCAGGGTCAGGAGAAAATCCAATATATATCTGGTGATATCTCGAGTGCTATTAGAGATAGCGCAATAAACCAAAGTGAATTATCTATAGGATGCACTGGCGCATGGATCTGTGCAGCGGGATCGACCTCGGACCACCAGGGACCGAGAAAAACATCGACACATGGGGCCGGACTGTCAGGGTCAAGGAAAAATCCAATATATATCTTTTGATATCACGGGTGCGATTAGAGATAGCGCAATATACCAAAGTGAATTATCTGCAGGAGGGCCTAGCGTATTAATCTGAGCAGCGGGAACGACCTTGGACCACCAGGGGCCGAGAAAACCACCGACACATGGGGCCGGACTGTCAGGGTCTGGGAAAAATCCAATATATATCTGGTGATATCTCGAGTGCTATTAGAGATAGCGCAATAAACCAAAGTGAATTATCTGCAGGAGGGCCTAGCGTATTAATCTGAGCAGCAGGAACGACCTCGGACCACCAGGCGCCGAGAAAATTACAGATATTCGGAATCCGTCACCTAATGTCATGTAAAAATCCAGCATATATCTGGTGACATCTCGGGTGCTCTTACAGATAGCGCACTAAACCAAAGTGAATTATCTGCAGGGGGCCCTGGCGCATGAATATGTGCAGCGGGAACGACCTCGGACCACCAGGGGCCGAGAAAACTACCGTCTCATGGGGCCGGTCACTCAGGGTCAGTGAAAAATCCAATATATATCTGCTGATATCTCGGGTGCTATTAGAGATAGCGCAATAAATCAAAGTGCATTGTCTGTAGGAGGCCCTGGCGCATGAATCTGTGCAGCGGGAACGACCTCGGACCACCAGGGTCCGAGAAAACCAGAGTCTCATGGGGCCGGACACTCAGGGTCAGTGAAAAATCCAATATATATGTGGTGATATCTCGGGTGCTATTACAGATAGCGCAATAAATCAAAGTGAATTATCTGCAGTAGGCCCTGGCGTATGAAACTGTGCAGCGGGAACGACCTCGGACCACCAGGGGCCGAGAAAACTACCGTCTCATGGGGCCGGTCACTCAGGGTCAGTGAAAAATCCAATATATATCTGCTGATATCTCGGGTGCTATTAGAGATAGCGCAATAAACCAAAGAGAATTATCTGCAGGAGGCCCTGGCGCATGAATCTGTGCAGCGGGAACGACCTCGGACCACCAGGGGCCGAGAAAACGACCGTCTCATGGGGCCGGACACTCAGGGTCAGTGAAAAATCCAATATATATCTGCTGATATCTCGGGTGCTATTACAGATAGCGCAATAAATCAAAGTGCATTGTCTGTAGGAGGCCCTAGCGCATGAATCTGTGCAGCGGGAACGACCTCGGACCACCAGGGGCCGAGAAACCCACAGTCTCATGGGGCCAGACACTCAGGGTCAGTGAAAAATCCAATATATATCTGCTGATATCTCGGGTGCTATTACAGATAGCGCAATAAATCAAAATGCATTGTCTGTAGGAGGCCCTGGCGCATGAACCTGTGCAGCGGGAACGACCTCGGACCTCCAGGGGCCGAGAAAACCACCGTCTCATGGGGCCGGACACTCAGGGTCAGGGGAAAATCCAATATATATCTGGTGATATCTCGGGTGCTATTAGAGATAGCGCAATAAATCAAAGTGCATTGTATGTAGGAGGCCCTGGCGCATGAATCTGTGCAGCGGGAACGACCTCGGACCATCAGGGGCCGAAAAAACCACAGTCTCATGGGGCCGGACACTCAGGGTCAGTGAAAAATCCAATATATATCTGGTGATATCTCGGCTGCTATTACAGATAGCGCAATAAATCAAAGTGCATTGTGTGTAGGAGGCCCTGGCGCATGAATCTGTGCAGCGGGAACGACCTCGGACCACCAGGTGCGAGACAACCACCTTCTCATGGGGCCGGACACTCAGGGTCAGGGAAAAATCCAATATATATCTGGTGATATCTCGGGTGCTATTAGAGATAGCGCAATAAATCAAAGTGCACTACCTGTAGGAGGCCCTGGCGCATGAATCTCTGCAGCGGAAACGTCCTCGGACCTCCAGGGGCCGAGACAACGACCGTCTCATGGGGCCGGACACTCAGGGTCAGGGTAAAATCCAATATATATCTGGTGATATCTCGGGTGCTATTACAGATAGCGCAATAAATCAAAGTGCATTGTCTGTAGGAGGCCCTGGCGCATGAATCTGTGCAGCGGGAACGACCTCGGACCACCAGGGACCGAGAAAACCACCGTCTCATGGGGCCGGATACTCAGGGTCAGGGGAAAATCCAATATATATCTGGTGATATCTCGGGTGCTATTACAGATAGGGCAATAAATCAAAGTGCATTGTCTGTAGGAGGCCCTGGCGCATGAATCTGTGCAGCGGGAACGACCTCGGACCACCAGGGGCGAGACAACCACCTTCTCATGGGGCCGGACACTCAGGGTCAGGGAAAAATCCAATATATATCTGGTGATATCTCGGGTGCTATTACAGATAGCGCAATAAATCAAAGTGCATTACCTGTAGGAGGCCCTGGCGCATGAATCTCTGCAGCGGAAACGTCCTCGGACCTCCAGGGGCCGAGACAACGACCGTCTCATGGGGCCGGACACTCAGGGTCAGGGGAAAATCCAATATAGATCTGGTGATATCTGGGGTGCTATTACAGATAGCGCAATAAATCAAAGTGCATTACCTGTAGGAGGCCCTGGCGCATGAATCTGTGCAGCGGGAACGACCTCGGACCACCAGGGGCCGAGAAAACCACAATCTCATTGGGCCGGACACTCAGGGTCAGGGGAAAATCCAATATATATCTGGTGATATCTCGGGTGCTATTAGAGATAGCGCAATAAACCAAAGTGAATTATCTGCAGCAGGCCCTGGCGCATGAATCTGTGCAGCGGGAACGACCTCGGACCACCAGGGGCCGAGAAAACTACCGTCTCATGGGGCCGGTCACTCAGGGTCAGTGAAAAATCCAATATATATCTGGTGATATCTCGGCTCCTATTACCGATAGCGCAATATATCAAAGTGCATTGTCTGTAGGAGGCCCTGTCGCATGAATCTGGGAAGCGGGAGCGACATCGGATCACCAGGGGCCGAGAAAACCACCGTCTCATGGGGCCGGACACTCAGGGTCATGGAAAAATCCAATATATATCTGGTGATATCTCGGGTGCTATTACAGATAGCGCAATAAATCAAAGTGCATTGTCTGCAGGAGGCCCTGGCCCATGAATCTGTGCAGCGGGAACGACCTCGGACCACCAGGGGCCGAGAAAACCACAGTCTCATGGGGCCGGACACTCAGGGTCAGGGGAAAATCCAATATATATCTGGTGATATCTCGGGTGCTATTAGAGATAGCGCAATAAACCAAAGTGAATTATCTGCAGGAGGCCCTGGCGCATGAACCTGTGCAGCGGGAACGACCTCGGAACACCAGGGGCTGAGAAAACCACAGTCTCATGGGGCCGGACACTCAGGGTCAGGGGAAAATCCAATATATATCTGGTGATATCTCGGTTGCTATTAGAGATAGCGCAATGAATCAAAGTGAATTATCTGCAGGAGGCCCTGGCGCATGAATCTGTGCAGCGGGAACGACCTCGGACCACCAGGGGCCGAGAAAACTATCGTCTCATGGGGCCGGTCACTCAGGATCAGTGAAAAATCCAATATATATCTGCTGATATCTCGGGTGCTGTTAGAGATAGCGCAATAAACGAAAGTGAATTATCTGCAGGAGGCCCTGGCGCATGAATCTGTGCAGCGGGAACGACCTCGGACCACCAGGGGCCGAGAAAACGACCGTCTCATGGGGCCGGACACTCAGGGTCAGTGAAAAATCCAATATATATCTGCTGATATCTCGGGTGCTATTACAGATAGCGCAATAAATCAAAGTGCATTGTCTGTAGGAGGCCCTGGCGCATGAATCTGTGCAGCGGGAACGACCTCGGACCACCAGGGGCCGAGAAAACGACCGTCTCATGGGGCCGGACACTCAGGGTCAGTGAAAAATCCAATATATATATCTGGTGATATCTCGGCTGCTATTAAAGATAGCGCAATAAATCAAAGTGCATTGTCTGTAGGAGGCCCTGGCGCATGAATCTGTGCAGCGGGAACGACCTCGGAACACCAGGGACCGAGAAAACCACCGTCTCATGGGGCCGGACACTCAGGGTCAGTGAAAAATCCAATATATATGTGGTGATATCTCGGGTGCTATTACAGATAGCGCAATAAATCAAAGTGCATTGTCTGTAGGAGGCCCTGGCGCATGAATCTGTGCAGCGGGAACGTCCTCGGACCTCCAGGGGCCGAGAAAACCACAGTCTCATGGGGCCGGACACTCAGGGTCAGTGGAAAATGCAATATAGATCTGGTGAGATCTCGGGTGCTATTACAGATAGCGCAATAAATCAAAGTGCATTACCTGTAGGAGGACCTGGCGCATGAATCTGTGCAGCGGGAACGTCCTCGGACCTCCAGGGGCCGAGACAACGACCGTCTCATGGGGCCGGACACTCAGGGTCAGGGTAAAATCCAATATATATCTGGTGATATCTCGGGTGCTATTACAGATAGCGCAATAAATCAACGTGCATTGTCGGTAGGAGGCCCTGGCGCATGAATCTGTTCAGCGGGAACGACCTCGGACGACCAGGGGCCGAGAAAACCACAGTCTCATGGGGCCGGACACTCAGGGTCAGGGGAAAATCCAATATATATCTGGTGATATCTCGGGTGCTATTAGAGATAGCGCAATAAACCAAAGTGAATTATCTGCAGGAGGCCCTGGCGCATGAATCTGTGCAGCGGGAACGACCTCGGACAACCAGGGGCCGAGAAAACTCCCGTCTCATGGGGCCGGACACTCAGGGTCAGTGAAAAATCCAATATATATCTGGTGATATCTCGGCTCCTATTACCGATAGCGCAATATATCAAAGTGCATTGTCTGTAGGAGGCCCTGTCGCATGAATCTGGGAAGCGGGAGCGACCTCGGATCACCAGGGGCCGAGAAAACCACCGTCTCATGGGGCCGGACACTCAGGGTCAGGGGAAAATCCAATATATATCTGGTGATATCTCGGGTGCTATTAGAGATAGCGCAATAAACCAAAGTGAATTATCTGCAGGAGGCCCTGGCGCATGAATCTGTGCAGCGGGAACGACCTCGGACCACCAGGGGCCGAGAAAACTACCGTCTCATGGGGCCGGTCACACAGGGTCAGTGAAAAATCCAATATATATCTGCTGATATCTCGGGTGCTATTAGAGATAGCGCAATAAACCAAAGTGAATTATCTGCAGGAGGCCCTGGCGCATGAATCTGTGCAGCGGGAACGACCTCGGACCATCAGGGGCCGAGAAAACGACCGTCTCATGGGGCCGGACACTCAGGGTCAGTGAAAAATTTAATATATATCTGCTGATATCTCGGGTGCTATTACAGATAGCGCAATAAATCAAAGTGCATTGTCTGTAGGAGGCCCTGGCGCATGAATCTGTGCAGCCGGAACGACCTCGGACCACCAGGGGCCGAAAAAACCACAGTCTCATGGGGCCGGACACTCAGGGTCAGGGTAAAATCCAATATATATCTGTTGATATCTCGGGTGCTATTACAGATAGCGCAATAAATCAAAGTGAATTATCTGCAGGAGGCCCTGGCGCATGAATCTGTGCAGCGGGAACGACCTCGGACCACCAGGGGCCGAGAAAACTACCGTCTCATGGGGCCGGTCACTCAGGGTCAGTGAAAAATCCAATATATATCTGGTGATATCTCGGGTGCTATTAGAGATAGCACAATAAACCAAAGTGAATTATCTGCAGGAGGCCCTGGCGCATGAATCTGTGCAACGGGAACGACCTCGGACCACCAGGGGCCGAGAAAACCACAATCTCATGGGGCCGGACACTCAGGGTCAGGGGAAAATCCAATATAGATCTGGTGATATCTCGGGTGCTATTACAGATAGCGCAATAAATCAATGTGCATTGTCTGCAGGAGGCCCTGGCGCATGAACCTGTGCAGCGGGAACGACCTCGGACCACCAGGGGCTGAGAAAACCACAGTCTCATGGGGCCGGACACTCAGGGTCAGGGGAAAATCCAATATATATCTGGTGATATCTCGGTTGCTATTAGAGATAGCGCAATGAATCAAAGTGAATTATCTGCAGGAGGCCCTGGCGCATGAATCTGTGCAGCGGGAACGACCTCGGACCACCAGGGGCCGAGAAAACTATCGTCTCATGGGGCCGGTCACTCAGGATCAGTGAAAAATCCAATATATATCTGCTGATATCTCGGGTGCTGTTAGAGATAGCGCAATAAACGAAAGTGAATTATCTGCAGGAGGCCCTGGCGCATGAATCTGTGCAGCGGGAACGACCTCGGACCACCAGGGGCCGAGAAAACGACCGTCTCATGGGGCCGGACACTCAGGGTCAGTGAAAAATCCAATATATATCTGCTGATATCTCGGGTGCTATTACAGATAGCGCAATAAATCAAAGTGCATTGTCTGTAGGAGGCCCTGGCGCATGAATCTGTGCAGCGGGAACGACCTCGGACCACCAGGGGCCGAGAAAACGACCGTCTCATGGGGCCGGACACTCAGGGTCAGTGAAAAATCCAATATATATATCTGGTGATATCTCGGCTGCTATTAAAGATAGCGCAATAAATCAAAGTGCATTGTCTGTAGGAGGCCCTGGCGCATGAATCTGTGCAGCGGGAACGACCTCGGAACACCAGGGACCGAGAAAACCACCGTCTCATGGGGCCGGACACTCAGGGTCAGTGAAAAATCCAATATATATGTGGTGATATCTCGGGTGCTATTAGAGATAGCGCAATAAACCAAACTGAATTATCTGCAGGAGGCACTGGCGCATGAATCTGTGCAACGGGAACGACCTCGGACCACCAGGGGCCGAGAAAACCACAGTCTCATGGGGCCGGACACTCAGGATCAGGGGAAAATCCAATATATATCTGGTGATATCTTGGGTGCTATTAGAGATAGCGCAATAAATCAAAGTGCATTGTCTGTAGGAGGCCCTGGCGCATGAATCTGTGCAGCGGGAAGGACCTCGGAACACCAGGGGCCGAGAAAACCACCGTCACATGGGGCAGGACACTCAGGGTCAGTGAAAAATCCAATATATATATGGTGATATCTCGGGTGCTATTACAGATACCGCAATAAATCAAAGTGCATTGTCTGTAGGAGACCCTGGCGCATGAACCTGTGCAGCGGGAACGACCTCGGACCACCAGGGGCCGAGATAACGACCGTCTCATGGGGCCGGACGCTCAGGGTCAGGGAAAAATCCAATATATAGGTGGTGATATCTCGGGTGCTATTACAGATAGCGCAATAAATCAAAGTGCATTGTCTGTAGGAGACACTGGCGCATGAACCTGTGCAGCGGGAACGACCTCGGACCACCAGGGGCCGAGAAAACCACAGTCTCATGGGGCCGGACACTCAGGGTCAGGGAAAAATCCAATATATATCTGGTGATATCTCGGGTGCTATCAGAGATAGCGCAATAAACCAAAGTGAATTACCTGCAGGAGGCCCTGGCGCATGAATCTGTGCAGCGGGAACGACCTCGGACCTCCAGGGGCCGAGACAACCACCGTCACATGGGGCCGGACACTCAGGGTCAGGGTAAAATCCAATATATATCTGGTGATATCTCGGGTGCTATTACAGATAGCGCAATAAATCAAAGTGCATTGTCTGTCGGAGACCCTGGCGCATGAACCTGTGCAGCGGGATCGACCTCGGACCACCAGGGGCCGAGAAAACGACCGTCTCATGGGGCCGGACGCTCAGGGTCAGTGAAAAATCCAATATATATCTGGTGATATCTCGGGTGCTATTACAGATTGCGCAATAAATCAAAGTGCATTGTCTGTAGGAGACCCTGGCGCATGAACCTGTGCAGCGGGAACGACCTCGGACCACCAGGGGCCGAGAAAACGACCGTCACATGGGGCCGGACTTTCAGGGTCAGTGTAAAATCCAATATATATCTGGTGATATCTCGGGTGCTATTAGAGATAGCGCAATAAACCAAAGTGAATTATCTGCAGGAGGCCCTGGCGCATGAATCTGTGCAGCGGGAACGACCTCGGACCACCAGGGGCCGAGAAAACTACCGTCTCATGGGGCCGGTCACTCAGGGTCAGTGAAAAATCCAATATATATCTGGTGATATCTCGGGTGCTATTAGAGACAGCGCAATAAACCAAAGTGAATTATCTGCAGGAGGCCCTGGCGCATGAATCTGTGCAGCGGGAACGACCTCGGACCACCAGGGGCCGAGAAAACGACCGTCTCATGGGGCCGGACACTCAGGGTCAGTGAAAAATTTAATATATATCTGCTGATATCTCGGGTGCTATTACAGATAGCGCAATAAATCAAAGTGCATTGTCTGTAGGAGGCCCTGGCGCATGAATCTGTGCAGCGGGAACGACCTCGGACCACCAGGGGCCGAAAAAACCACAGTCTCATGGGGCCGGACACTCAGGGTCAGGGTAAAATCCAATATATATCTGTTGATATCTCGGGTGCTATTACAGATAGCGCAATAAATCAAAGTGAATTATCTGCAGGAGGCCCTGGCGCATGAATCTGTGCAGCGGGAACGACCTCGGACCACCAGGGGCCGAGAAAACTACCGTCTCATGGGGCCGGTCACTCAGGGTCAGTGAAAAATCCAATATATATCTGGTGATATCTCGGGTGCTATTAGAGATAGCACAATAAACCAAAGTGAATTATCTGCAGGAGGCCCTGGCGCATGAATCTGTGCAACGGGAACGACCTCGGACCACCAGGCGCCGAGAAAACCACAATCTTATGGGGCCGGACACTCAGGGTCAGGGGAAAATCCAATATAGATCTGGTGATATCTCGGGTGCTATTACAGATAGCGCAATAAATCAATGTGCATTGTCTGCAGGAGGCCCTGGCGCATGAACCTGTGCAGCGGGAACGACCTCGGACCACCAGGGGCTGAGAAAACCACAGTCTCATGGGGCCGGACACTCAGGGTCAGGGGAAAATCCAATATATATCTGGTGATATCTCGGTTGCTATTAGAGATAGCGCAATGAATCAAAGTGAATTATCTGCAGGAGGCCCTGGCGCATGAATCTGTGCAGCGGGAACGACCTCGGACCACCAGGGGCCGAGAAAACTATCGTCTCATGGGGCCGGTCACTCAGGATCAGTGAAAAATCCAATATATATCTGCTGATATCTCGGGTGCTGTTAGAGATAGCGCAATAAACGAAAGTGAATTATCTGCAGGAGGCCCTGGCGCATGAATCTGTGCAGCGGGAACGACCTCGGACCACCAGGGGCCGAGAAAACGACCGTCTCATGGGGCCGGACACTCAGGGTCAGTGAAAAATCCAATATATATCTGCTGATATCTCGGGTGCTATTACAGATAGCGCAATAAATCAAAGTGAATTATCTGCAGGAGGCCCTGGCGCATGAATCTGTGCAACGGGAACGACCTCGGACCACCAGGGGCCGAGAAAACTACCGTCTCATGGGGCCGGTCAGTCAGGGTCAGTGAAAAATCCAATATATATCTGCTGATATCTCGGCTGCTATTACAGATAGCGCTATAAATCAAAGTGCATTGTCTGTAGGAGGCCCTGGCGCATGAATCTGTGCAGCGGGAACGACCTCGGAGCACCAGGGGCGAGACAACCACCTTCTCATGGGGCCGGAAACTCAGGGTCAGGGAAAAATCCAATATATATCTGGTGATATCTCGGGTCCTATTACAGATAGCGCAATAAATCAAAGTGCATTACCTGTAGGAGGCCCTGGCGCATGAATCTGTGCAGCGGGAACGTCCTCGGACCTCCAGGGGCCGAGAAAACCACAGTCTCATGGGGCCGGACTTTCAGGGTCAGTGTAAAATCCAATATATATCTGGTGATATCTCGGGTGCTATTAGAGATAGCGCAATAAACCAAAGTGAATTATCTGCAGGAGGCCCTGGCGCATGAATCTGTGCAACGGGAACGACCTCGGACCACCAGGGGCCGAGAAAACCAGTCTCATGGGGCCGGACACTCAGGGTCAGGGGAAAATCCAATATATATCTGGTGATATCTCGGGTGCTATTAGAGATAGCGCAATAAATCAAAGTGCATTGTCTGTAGGAGGCCCTGGCGCATGAATCAGTGCAGCGGGAACGACCTCGGAACACCAGGGGCCGAGAAAACCACCGTCTCATGGGGCAGGACACTCAGGGTCAGTAAAAAATCCAATATATATCTGGTGATATCTCGGGTGCTATTACAGATAGCGCAATAAATCAAAGTGCGTTGTCTGTAGGAGACCCTGGCGCATGAACCTGTGCAGCGGGAACGACCTCGGACCACCAGGGGCCGAGAAAACCACAGTCTCATGGGGCCGTTCACTCAGGGTCAGGGAAAATTCCAATATATATCTGGTGATATCTCGGGTGCTATTACAGATAGCGCAATAAATCAAAGTGCATTGTCTGTAGGAGGCCCTGGCGCATGAATCTGTGCAGCGGGAACGACCTCGGACCACCAGGGGCCGAGAAAACCACAGTCTCATGGGGCCGGTCACTCAGGGTCAGGGGAAAATCCAATATATATCTGGTGATATCTCGGGTGCTATCAGAGATAGCGCAATAAACCAAAGTGAATTACCTGCAGGAGGCCCTGGCGCATGAGTCTGTGCAGCGGGAACGACCTCGGACCTCCAGGGGCCGAGACAACCACCGTCACATGGGGCCGGACACTCAGGGTCAGGGTAAAATCCAATATATATCTGGTGATATCACGGGTGCTATTACAGATAGCGCAATAAATCAAAGTGCATTGTCTGTCGGAGACCCTGACGCATGAACCTGTGCAGCGGGATCGACCTCGGACCACCAGGGGCCGAGAAAACGACCGTCTCATGGGGCCGGACGCTCAGGGTCAGTGAAAAATCCAATATATATCTGGTGATATCTCGGGTGCTATTACAGATAGCGCAATAAACGAAAGTGAATTATCTGCAGGAGGCCCTGGCGCATGAATCTGTGCAGCGGGAACGACCTCGGACCACCAGGGGCCGAGAAAACGACCGTCTCATGGGGCCGGACACTCAGGGTCAGTGAAAAATCCAATATATATCTGCTGATATCTCGGGTGCTATTACAGATAGCGCAATAAATCAAAGTGCATTGTCTGTAGGAGGCCCTGGCGCATGAATCTGTGCAGCGGGAACGACCTCGGACCACCAGGGGCCGAGAAAACGACCGTCTCATGGGGCCGGACACTCAGGGTCAGTGAAAAATCCAATATATATATCTGGTGATATCTCGGCTGCTATTAAAGATAGCGCAATAAATCAAAGTGCATTGTCTGTAGGAGGCCCTGGCGCATGAATCTGTGCAGCGGGAACGACCTCGGAACACCAGGGACCGAGAAAACCACCGTCTCATGGGGCCGGACACTCAGGGTCAGTGAAAAATCCAATATATATGTGGTGATATCTCGGGTGCTATTACAGATAGCGCAATAAATCAAAGTGCATTGTCTGTAGGAGGCCCTGGCGCATGAATCTGTTCAGCGGGAACGTCCTCGGACCTCCAGGGGCCGAGAAAACCACAGTCTCATGGGGCCGGACATTCAGGGTCAGTGGAAAATCCAATATAGATCTGGTGATATCTCGGGTGCTATTACAGATAGCGCAATAAATCAATGTGCATTGTCGGTAGGAGGCCCTGGCGCATGAATCTGTTCAGCGGGAACGACCTCGGACGACCAGGGGCCGAGAAAACCACAGTCTCATGGGGCCGGACACTCAGGGTCAGGGGAAAATCCAATATATATCTGGTGATATCTCGGGTGCTATTAGAGATAGCGCAATAAACCAAAGTGAATTATCTGCAGGAGGCACTGGCGCATGAATCTGTGCAACGGGAACGACCTCGGACCACCAGGGGCCGAGAAAACCACAGTCTCATGGGGCCGGACACTCAGGATCAGGGGAAAATCCAATATATATCTGGTGATATCTTGGGTGCTATTAGAGATAGCGCAATAAATCAAAGTGCATTGTCTGTAGGAGGCCCTGGCGCATGAATCTGTGCAGCGGGAAGGACCTCGGAACACCAGGGGCCGAGAAAACCACCGTCACATGGGGCAGGACACTCAGGGTCAGTGAAAAATCCAATATATATATGGTGATATCTCGGGTGCTATTACAGATACCGCAATAAATCAAAGTGCATTGTCTGTAGGAGACCCTGGCGCATGAACCTGTGCAGCGGGAACGACCTCGGACCACCAGGGGCCGAGATAACGACCGTCTCATGGGGCCGGACGCTCAGGGTCAGGGAAAAATCCAATATATAGGTGGTGATATCTCGGGTGCTATTACAGATAGCGCAATAAATCAAAGTGCATTGTCTGTAGGAGACACTGGCGCATGAACCTGTGCAGCGGGAACGACCTCGGACCACCAGGGGCCGAGAAAACCACTGTCTCATGGGGCCGGACACTCAGGGTCAGGGAAAAATCCAATATATATCTGGTGATATCTCGGGTGCTATCAGAGATAGCGCAATAAACCAAAGTGAATTATCTGCAGGAGGCCCTGGCGCATGAATCTGTGCAACGGGAACGACCTCGGACCACCAGGGGCCGAGAAAACTACCGTCTCATGGGGCCGGTCAGTCAGGGTCAGTGAAAAATCCAATATATATCTGCTGATATCGCGGCTGCTATTACAGATAGCGCTATAAATCAAAGTGCATTGTCTGTAGGAGGCCCTGGCGCATGAATCTGTGCAGCGGGAACGACCTCGGAGCACCAGGGGCGAGACAACCACCTTCTCATGGGGCCGGAAACTCAGGGTCAGGGAAAAATCCAATATATATCTGGTGATATCTCGGGTCCTATTACAGATAGCGCAATAAATCAAAGTGCATTACCTGTAGGAGGCCCTGGCGCATGAATCTGTGCAGCGGGAACGTCCTCGGACCTCCAGGGGCCGAGAAAACCACAGTCTCATGGGGCCGGACTTTCAGGGTCAGTGTAAAATCCAATATATATCTGGTGATATCTCGGGTGCTATTAGAGATAGCGCAATAAACCAAAGTGAATTATCTGCAGGAGGCCCTGGCGCATGAATCTGTGCAACGGGAACGACCTCGGACCACCAGGGGCCGAGAAAACCAGTCTCATGGGGCCGGACACTCAGGGTCAGGGGAAAATCCAATATATATCTGGTGATATCTCGGGTGCTATTAGAGATAGCGCAATAAATCAAAGTGCATTGTCTGTAGGAGGCCCTGGCGCATGAATCAGTGCAGCGGGAACGACCTCGGAACACCAGGGGCCGAGAAAACCACCGTCTCATGGGGCAGGACACTCAGGGTCAGTAAAAAATCCAATATATATCTGGTGATATCTCGGGTGCTATTACAGATAGCGCAATAAATCAAAGTGCGTTGTCTGTAGGAGACCCTGGCGCATGAACCTGTGCAGCGGGAACGACCTCGGACCACCAGGGGCCGAGAAAACCACAGTCTCATGGGGCCGTTCACTCAGGGTCAGGGAAAATTCCAATATATATCTGGTGATATCTCGGGTGCTATTACAGATAGCGCAATAAATCAAAGTGCATTGTCTGTAGGAGGCCCTGGCGCATGAATCTGTGCAGCGGGAACGACCTCGGACCACCAGGGGCCGAGAAAACCACAGTCTCATGGGGCCGGTCACTCAGGGTCAGGGGAAAATCCAATATATATCTGGTGATATCTCGGGTGCTATCAGAGATAGCGCAATAAACCAAAGTGAATTACCTGCAGGAGGCCCTGGCGCATGAGTCTGTGCAGCGGGAACGACCTCGGACCTCCAGGGGCCGAGACAACCACCGTCACATGGGGCCGGACACTCAGGGTCAGGGTAAAATCCAATATATATCTGGTGATATCACGGGTGCTATTACAGATAGCGCAATAAATCAAAGTGCATTGTCTGTCGGAGACCCTGACGCATGAACCTGTGCAGCGGGATCGACCTCGGACCACCAGGGGCCGAGAAAACGACCGTCTCATGGGGCCGGACGCTCAGGGTCAGTGAAAAATCCAATATATATCTGGTGATATCTCGGGTGCTATTACAGATTGCGCAATAAATCAAAGTGCATTGTCTGTAGGAGACCCTGGCGCATGAACCTGTGCAGCGGGAACGACCTCGGACCACCAGGGGCCGAGAAAACGACCGTCACATGGGGCCGGACTTTCAGGGTCAGTGTAAAATCCAATATATATCTGGTGATATCTCGGGTGCTATTAGAGATAGCGCAATAAATCAAAGTGAATTATCTGCAGGAGGCCCTGGCGCATGAATCTGTGCAGCGGGAACGACCTCGGACCACCAGGGGAGGAGAAAACTACCGTCTCATGGGGCCGGTCACTCAGGGTCAGTGAAAAATCCAATATATATCTGGTGATATCTCGGGTGCTATTAGAGATAGCACAATAAACCAAAGTGAATTATCTGCAGGAGGCCCTGGCGCATGAATCTGTGCAACGGGAACGACCTCGGACCACCAGGGGCCGAGAAAACCACAATCTCATGGGGCCGGACACTCAGGGTCAGGGGAAAATCCAATATAGATCTGGTGATATCTCGGGTGCTATTACAGATAGCGCAATAAATCAATGTGCATTGTCTGCAGGAGGCCCTGGCGCATGAACCTGTGCAGCGGGAACGACCTCGGACCACCAGGGGCTGAGAAAACCACAGTCTCATGGGGCCGGACACTCAGGGTCAGTGAAAAATCCAATATATATGTGGTGATATCTCGGGTGCTATTACAGATAGCGCAATAAATCAAAGTGCATTGTCTGTAGGAGGCCCTGGCGCATGAATCTGTTCAGCGGGAACGTCCTCGGACCTCCAGGGGCCGAGAAAACCACAGTCTCATGGGGCCGGACACTCAGGGTCAGTGGAAAATCCAATATAGATCTGGTGATATCTCGGGTGCTATTACAGATAGCGCAATAAATCAAAGTGCATTACCTGTAGGAGGACCTGGCGCATGAATCTGTGCAGCGGGAACGTCCTCGGACCTCCAGGGGCCGAGACAACGACCGTCTCATGGGGCCGGACACTCAGGGTCAGGGTAAAATCCAATATATATCTGGTGATATCTCGGGTGCTATTACAGATAGCGCAATAAATCAATGTGCATTGTCGGTAGGAGGCCCTGGCGCATGAATCTGTTCAGCGGGAACGACCTCGGACGACCAGGGGCCGAGAAAACCACAGTCTCATGGGGCCGGACACTCAGGGTCAGGGGAAAATCCAATATATATCTGGTGATATCTTGGGTGCTATTAGAGATAGCGCAATAAATCAAAGTGCATTGTCTGTAGGAGGCCCTGGCGCATGAATCTGTGCAGCGGGAAGGACCTCGGAACACCTGGGGCCGAGAAAACCACCGTCACATGGGGCAGGACACTCAGGGTCAGTGAAAAATCCAATATATATATGGTGATATCTCGGGTGCTATTACAGATACCGCAATAAATCAAAGTGCATTGTCTGTAGGAGACCCTGGCGCATGAACCTGTGCAGCGGGAACGACCTCGGACCACCAGGGGCCGAGATAACGACCGTCTCATGGGGCCGGACGCTCAGGGTCAGGGAAAAATCCAATATATAGGTGGTGATATCTCGGGTGCTATTACAGATAGCGCAATAAATCAAAGTGCATTGTCTGTAGGAGACACTGGCGCATGAACCTGTGCAGCGGGAACGACCTCGGACCACCAGGGGCCGAGAAAACCACAGTCTCATGGGGCCGGACACTCAGGGTCAGGGAAAAATCCAATATATATCTGGTGATATCTCGGGTGCTATCAGAGATAGCGCAATAAACCAAAGTGAATTATCTGCAGGAGGCCCTGGCGCATGAATCTGTGCAGCGGGAACGACCTCGGAGCACCAGGGGCGAGACAACCACCTTCTCATGGGGCCGGAAACTCAGGGTCAGGGAAAAATCCAATATATATCTGGTGATATCTCGGGTCCTATTACAGATAGCGCAATAAATCAAATTGCATTACCTGTAGGAGACCCTGGCGCATGAATCTGTGCAGCGGGAACGTCCTCGGACCTCCAGGGGCCGAGAAAACCACAGTCTCATGGGGCCGGACACTCAGGGTCAGGGGAAAATCCAATATATATCTGGTGATATCTCGGGTGCTATTAGAGATAGCGCAATAAACCAAAGTGAATTATCTGCAGGAGGCCCTGGCGCATGAATCTGTGCAACGGGAACGACCTCGGACCACCAGGGGCCGAGAAAACCAGTCTCATGGGGCCGGACACTCAGGGTCAGGGGAAAATCCAATATATATCTGGTGATATCTCGGGTGCTATTAGAGATAGCGCAATAAATCAAAGTGCATTGTCTGTAGGAGGCCCTGGCGCATGAATCAGTGCAGCGGGAACGACCTCGGAACACCAGGGGCCGAGAAAACCACCGTCTCATGGGGCAGGACACTCAGGGTCAGTAAAAAATCCAATATATATCTGGTGATATCTCGGGTGCTATTACAGATAGCGCAATAAATCAAAGTGCGTTGTCTGTAGGAGACCCTGGCGCATGAACCTGTGCAGCGGGAACGACCTCGGACCACCAGGGGCCGAGAAAACCACAGTCTCATGGGGCCGTTCACTCAGGGTCAGGGAAAATTCCAATATATATCTGGTGATATCTCGGGTGCTATTACAGATAGCGCAATAAATCAAAGTGCATTGTCTGTAGGAGGCCCTGGCGCATGAATCTGTGCAGCGGGAACGACCTCGGACCACCAGGGGCCGAGAAAACCACAGTCTCATGGGGCCGGTCACTCAGGGTCAGGGGAAAATCCAATATATATCTGGTGATATCTCGGGTGCTATCAGAGATAGCGCAATAAACCAAAGTGAATTACCTGCAGGAGGCCCTGGCGCATGAACCTGTGCAGCGGGAACGACCTCGGACCACCAGGGGCCGAGAAAACGACCGTCACATGGGGCCGGATTTTCAGGGTCAGTGTAAAATCCAATATATATCTGGTGATATCTCGGGTGCTATTAGAGATAGCGCAATAAACCAAAGTGAATTATCTGCAGGAGGCCCTGGCGCATGAATCTGTGCAACGGGAACGACCTCGGACCACGAGGGGCCGAGAAAACGACCGTCTCATGGGGCCGGACGCTCAGGGTCAGTGATAAATCCAATATATATCTGGTGATATCTCGGGTGCTATTAGAGATAGCGCAATAAACCAAAGTGAATTAACTGCAGGAGGCCCTGGCGCATGAATCTGTGCAACGGGAACGACCTCGGACCACCAGGGGCCGAGAAAACCACAGTCTCATGGGGCCGGACACTCAGGGTCAGGGGAAAATCCAATATATATCTGGTGATATCTCGGGTGCTATTAGAGATAGCGCAATAAATCAAAGTGCATTGTCTGTAGGAGGCCCTGGCGCATGAATCAGTGGAGCGGGAACGACCTCGGAACACCAGGGGCCGAGAAAACCACCGTCTCATGGGGCAGGACACTCAGGGTCAGTGAAAAATCCAATATATATCTGGTGATATCTCGGGTGCTATTACAGAAAGCGCAATAAATCAAAGTGCATTGTCTGTAGGAGACCCTGGCGCATGAACCTGTGCAGCGGGAACGTTCTCGGACCTCCAGGGGCCGAGAAAACCACAGTCTCATGGGGCCGGACACTCAGGGTCAGGGGAAAATCCAATATATATCTGGTGATATCTCGGGTGCTATTAGAGATAGCGCAATAAACCAAAGTGAATTATCTGCAGGAGGCCCTGGCGCATGAATCTGTGCAGCGGGAACGACCTCGGACCACCAGGGGCCGAGAAAACTACCGTCTCATGGGGCCGGTCAGTCAGGGTCAGTGAAAAATCCAATATATATCTGCTGATATCTCGGCTGCTATTACAGATAGCGCAATAAATCAAAGTGCATTACCTGTAGGAGGCCCTGGCGCATGAATCTGTGCAGCGGGAACGTCCTCGGACCTCCAGGGGCCGAGAAAAACACAGTCTCATGGGGCCGGACACTCAGGGTCAGGGGAAAATCCAATATATATCTGGTGATATCTCGGGTGCTATTAGAGATAGCGCAATAAACCAAAGTGGATTATCTGCAGGAGGCCCTGGCGCATGAATCTGTGCAACGGGAACGACCTCGGACCACCAGGGGCAGAGAAAACCACAGTCTCTTGGGGCGGGACACTCAGGGTCAGGGGAAAATCCAATATATATCTGGTGATATCTCGGGTGCTATTAGAGATAGCGCAATAAACCAAAGTGAATTATCTGCAGGAGGCCCTGGCGCATGAATTTGTGCAGCGGGAACGTCCTCGGACCTCCAGGGGCCGAGAAAACCACAGTCTCATGGGGCCGGACACTCAGGGTCAGGGGAAAATCCAATATAGATCTGGTGATATCTCGGGTGCTATTACAGATAGCGCAATAAATCAAAGTGCATTACCTGTAGGAGGCCCTGGCGCATGAATCTGTGCAGCGGGAACGTCCTCGGACCTCCAGGGGCCGAGACAACGACCGTCTCATGGGGCCGGACACTCAGGGTCAGGGTAAAATCCAATATATATCTGGTGATATCTTGGGTGCTATTACAGATAGCGCAATAAATCAAAGTGCATTGTCTGTAGGAGGCCCTGGCGCATGAATCTGTTCAGCGGGAACGACCTCGGACGACCAGGGGCCGAGAAAACCACAGTCTCATGGGGCCGGACACTCAGGGTCAGGGGAAAATCCAATATATATCTGGTGATATCTCGGGTGCTATTAGAGATAGCGCAATAAACCAAAGTGAATTATCTGCAGGAGGCCCTGGCGCATGAATCTGTGCAACGGGAACGACCTCGGAACACCAGGGGCCGAGAAAACCACCGTCACATGGGGCAGGACACTCAGGGTCAGTGAAAAATCCAATATATATATATGGTGATATCTCGGGTGCTATTACAGATACCGCAATAAATCAAAGTGCATTGTCTGTAGGAGACCCTGGCGCATGAACCTGTGCAGCGGGAACGACCTCGGACCACCAGGGGCCGAGAAAACGACCGTCTCATGGGGCCGGACGCTCTGGGTCAGGGAAAAATCCAATATATAGGTGGTGATATCTCGGGTGCTGTTACAGATAGCGCAATAAATCAAAGTGCATTGTCTGTAGAAGACCCTGGCGCATGAACCTGTGCAGCGGGAACGACCTCGGACCACCAGGGGCCGAGAAAACCACAGTCTCATGGGGCCGCTCACTCAGGGTCAGGGAAAATTCCAATATATATCTGGTGATATCTCGGGTGCTGTTACAGATAGCGCAATAAATCAAAGTGCATTGTCTGTAGGAGGCCCTGGCGCATGAATCTGTGCAGCGGGAACGACCTCGGACCACCAGGGGCCGTGAAAACCACAGTCTCATGGGGCCGGACACTCAGGGTCAGGGGAAAATCCAATATATATCTGGTGATATATCGGGTGCTATCAGAGATAGCGCAATAAACCAAAGTGAATTATCTGCAGGAGGCCCTGGCGCATGAATCTGTGCAGTGGGAACGACCTCGGACCTCCAGGGGCCGAGACAACCACCGTCACATGGGGCCGGACACTCAGGGTCAGGGTAAAATCCAATATATATCTGGTGATATGTCGGGTGCTATTACAGATAGCGCAATAAGTCAAAGTGCATTGTCTGTAGGAGGCCCTGGCGCATGAACTTGTGCAGCGGGAACGTTCTCGGACCTCCAGGGGCCGAGAAAACCACAGTCTCATGGGGCCGGACACTCAGGGTCAGGGGAAAATCCAATATATATCTGGTGATATCTCGGGTGCTATTAGAGATAGCGCAATAAACCAAAGTGAATTATCTGCAGGAGGCCCTGGCGCATGAATCTGTGCAACGGGAACGACCTCGGACCACCAGGGGCCGAGAAAACGACAGTCTCATGGGGCCGGATACTCAGGGTCAGGGGAAAATCCAATATAGATCTGGTGATATCTCGGGTGCTATTACAGATAGCGCAATAAATCAAAGTGCATTGTCTGTAGGAGGCCCTGGCGCATGAATCTGGCCAGCGGGAACGACCTCGGACCACCAGCGGCCGAGAAAACCACAGTCTCATGGGGCCGGACACTCAAGGTCGGGGAAAAATCCAATATATATCTGGTGATATCTCGGCTGCTATTACAGATAGCGCAATAAATCAAAGTGCATTACCTGTAGGAGGCCCTGGCGCATGAATCTGTGCAGCGGGAACGTCCTCGGACCTCCAGGGGCCGAGAAAACCACAGTCTCATGGGGCCGGACACTCAGGGTCAGGGGAAAATCCAATATATATCTGGTGATATCTCGGGTGCTATTAGAGATAGCGCAATAAACCAAAGTGAATTATCTGCAGGAGGCCCTGGCGCATGAATCTGTGCAACGGGAACGACCTCGGACCACCAGGGGCAGAGAAAACCACAGTCTCTTGGGGCGGGACACTCAGGGTCAGGGGAAAATCCAATATATATCTGGTGATATCTCGGGTGCTATTAGAGATAGCGCAATAAACCAAAGTGAATTATCTGCAGGAGGCCCTGGCGCATGAATCTGTGCAGCGGGAACGTCCTCGGACCTCCAGGGGCCGAGAAAACCACAGTCTCATGGGGCCGGACACTCAGGGTCAGGGGAAAATCCAATATAGATCTGGTGATATCTCGGGTGCTATTACAGATAGCGCAATAAATCAAAGTGCATTACCTGTAGGAGGCCCTGGCGCATGAATCTGTGCAGCGGGAACGTCCTCGGACCTCCAGGGGCCGAGACAACGACCGTCTCATGGGGCCGGTCACTCAGGGTCAGGGTAAAATCCAATATATATCTGGTGATATCTCGGGTGCTATTACAGATAGCGCAATAAATCAAAGTGCATTGTCTGTAGGAGGCCCTGGCGCATGAATCTGTGCAGCGGGAACGACCTCGGACCACCAGGGGCCGTGAAAACCACAGTCTCATGGGGCCGGACACTCAGGGTCAGGGGAAAATCCAATATATATCTGGTGATATATCGGGTGCTATCAGAGATAGCGCAATAAACCAAAGTGAATTATCTGCAGGAGGCCCTGGCGCATGAATCTGTGCAGTGGGAACGACCTCGGACCTCCAGGGGCCGAGACAACCACCGTCACATGGGGCCGGACACTCAGGGTCAGGGTAAAATCCAATATATATCTGGTGATATGTCGGGTGCTATTACAGATAGCGCAATAAATCAAATTGCATTGTCTGTAGGAGGCCCTGGCGCATGAACTTGTGCAGCGGGAACGTTCTCGGACCTCCAGGGGCCGAGAAAACCACAGTCTCATGGGGCCGGACACTCATGGTCAGGGGAAAATCCAATATATATCTGGTGATATCTCGGGTGCTATTAGAGGTAGCGCAATAAACCAAAGTGAATTATCTGCAGGAGGCCCTGGCGCATGAATCTGTGCAACGGGAACGACCTCGGACCACCAGGGGCCGAGAAAACGACAGTCTCATGGGGCCGGATACTCAGGGTCAGGGGAAAATCCAATATAGATCTGGTGATATCTCGGGTGCTATTACAGATAGCGCAATAAATCAAAGTGCATTGTCTGTAGGAGGCCCTGGCGCATGAATCTGGCCAGCGGGAACGACCTCGGACCACCAGCGGCCGAGAAAACCACAGTCTCATGGGGCCGGACACTCAAGGTCGGGGAAAAATCCAATATATATCTGGTGATATCTCGGGTGCTATTAGAGATAGCGCAATAAATCAAAGTGCATTGTCTGTAGGAGGCACTGGCGCATGAATCTGTGCAGCGGGAACGACCTCGGAACACCAGGGGCCGAGAAAACCACCGTCTCATGGGGCAGGACACTCAGGGTCAGTGAAAAATCCAATATATATCTGGTGATATCTCGGGTGCTATTACAGAAAGCGCAATAAATCAAAGTGCATTGTCTGTAGGAGACCCTGGCGCATGAACCTGTGCAGCGGGAACGACCTCGGACCACCAGGGGCCGAGAAAACGACCGTCTCATGGGGCCGGACGCTCAGGGTCAGGGAAAAATCCAATATATAGGTGGTGATATCTCGGGTGCTATTACAGATAGCGCAATAAATCAAAGTGCGTTGTCTGTAGGAGACCCTGGCGCATGAACCTGTGCAGCGGGAACGACCTCGGACCACCAGGGGCCGAGAAAACCACAGTCTCATGGGGCCGTTCACTCAGGGTCAGGGAAAATTCCAATATATATCTGGTGATATCTCGGGTGCTATTACAGATAGCGCAATAAATCAAAGTGCATTGTCTGTAGGAGGCCCTGGCGCATGAATCTGTTCAGCGGGAACGACCTCGGACGACCAGGGGCCGAGAAAACCACAGTCTCATGGGGCCGGACACTCAGGGTCAGGGGAAAATCCAATATAGATCTGGTGATATCTCGGGTGCTATTACAGATAGCGCAATAAATCAAAGTGCATTACCTGTAGGAGGCCCTGGCGCATGAATCTGTGCAGCGGGAACGTCCTCGGACCTCCAGGGGCCGAGACAACGACCGTCTCATGGGGCCGGACACTCAGGGTCAGGGTAAAATCCAATATATATCTGGTGATATCTCGGGTGCTATTACAGATAGCGCAATAAATCAAAGTGCATTGTCTGTAGGAGGCCCGGGCGCATGAATCTGTTCAGCGGGAACGACCTCGGACGACCAGGGGCCGAGAAAACCACAGTCTCATGGGGCCGGACACTCAGGGTCAGGGGAAAATCCAATATATATCTGGTGATATCTCGGGTGCTATTAGAGATAGCGCAATAAACCAAAGTGAATTATCTGCAGGAGGCCCTGGCGCATGAACCTGTGCAACGGGAACGACCTCGGAACACCAGAGGCCGAGAAAACCACCGTCACATGGGGCAGGACACTCAGGGTCAGTGAAAAATCCAATATATATATATGGTGATATCTCGGGTGCTATTACAGGTACCGCAATAAATCAAAGTGCATTGTCTGTAGGAGACCCTGGCGCATGAACCTGTGCAGCGGGAACGACCTCGGACCACCAGGGGCCGAGAAAACCACAGTCTCATGGGGCCGTTCACTCAGGGTCAGGGAAAATTCCAATATATATCTGGTGATATCTCGGGTGCTATTACAGATAGCGCAATAAATCAAAGTGCATTGTCTGTAGGAGGCCCTGGCGCATGAATCTGTGCAGCGGGAACGACCTCGGACCACCAGGGGCCGTGAAAACCACAGTCTCATGGGGCCGGACACTCAGGGTCAGGGGAAAATCCAATATATATCTGGTGATATATCGGGTGCTATCAGAGATAGCGCAATAAACCAAAGTGAATTATCTGCAGGAGGCCCTGGCGCATGAATCTGTGCAGTGGGAACGACCTCGGACCTCCAGGGGCCGAGACAACCACCGTCACATGGGGCCGGACACTCAGGGTCAGGGTAAAATCCAATATATATCTGGTGATATGTCGGGTGCTATTACAGATAGCGCAATAAATCAAAGTGCATTGTCTGTAGGAGGCCCTGGCGCATGAACTTGTGCAGCGGGAACGTTCTCGGACCTCCAGGGGCCGAGAAAACCACAGTCTCATGGGGCCGGACACTCAGGGTCAGGGGAAAATCCAATATATATCTGGTGATATCTCGGGTGCTATTAGAGATAGCGCAATAAACCAAAGTGAATTATCTGCAGGAGGCCCTGGCGCATGAATCAGTGCAACGGGAACGACCTCGGACCACCAGGGGCCGAGAAAACGACAGTCTCATGGGGCCGGATACTCAGGGTCAGGGGAAAATCCAATATAGATCTGGTGATATCTCGGGTGCTATTACAGATAGCGCAATAAATCAAAGTGCATTGTCTGTAGGAGGCCCTGGCGCATGAATCTGGCCAGCGGGAACGACCTCGGACCACCAGCGGCCGAGAAAAGCACAGTCTCATGGGGCCGGACACTCAAGGTCGTGGAAAAATCCAATATATATCTGGTGATATCTCGGCTGCTATTACAGATAGCGCAATAAATCAAAGTGCATTACCTGTAGGAGGCCCTGGCGCATGAATCTGTGCAGCGGGAACGTCCTCGGACTTCCAGTGGCCGAGAAAACCACAGTCTCATGGGGCCGGACACTCAGGGTCAGGGGAAAATCCAATATATATCTGGTGATATCTCGGGTGCTATTAGAGATAGCGCAATAAACCAAAGTGAATTATCTGCAGGAGGCCCTGGCGCATGAATCTGTGCAGCGGGAACGTCCTCGGACCTCCAGGGGCCGAGAAAACCACAGTCTCATGGGGCCGGACACTCAGGGTCAGGGGAAAATCCAATATAGATCTGGTGATATCTCGGGTGCTATTACAGATAGCGCAATAAATCAAAGTGCATTACCTGTAGGAGGCCCTGGCGCATGAATCTGTGCAGCGGGAACGTCCTCGGACCTCCAGGGGCCGAGACAACGACCGTCTCATGGGGCCGGACACTCAGGGTCAGGGTAAAATCCAATATATATCTGGTGATATCTCGGGTGCTATTACAGATAGCGCAATAAATCAAAGTGCATTGTCTGTAGGAGGCCCTGGCGCATGAATCTGTTCAGCGGGAACGACCTCGGACGACCAGGGGCCGAGAAAACCACAGTCTCATGGGGCCGGACACTCAGGGTCAGGGGAAAATCCAATATATATCTGGTGATATCTCGGGTGCTATTAGAGATAGCGCAATAAACCAAAGTGAATTATCTGCAGGAGGCCCTGGCGCATGAATCTGTGCAGTGGGAACGACCTCGGACCTCCAGGGGCCGAGACAACCACCGTCACATGGGGCCGGACACTCAGGGTCAGGGTAAAATCCAATATATATCTGGTGATATGTCGGGTGCTATTACAGATAGCGCAATAAATCAAAGTGCATTGTCTGTAGGAGGCCCTGGCGCATGATCTTGTGCAGCGGGAACGTTCTCGGACCTCCAGGGGCCGAGAAAACCACAGTCTCATGGGGCCGGACACTCAGGGTCAGGGGAAAATCCAATATATATCTGGTGATATCTCGGGTGCTATTAGAGATAGCGCAATAAACCAAAGTGAATTATCTGCAGGAGGCCCTGGCGCATGAATCTGTGCAACGGGAACGACCTCGGACCACCAGGGGCCGAGAAAACGACAGTCTCATGGGGCCGGATACTCAGGGTCAGGGGAAAATCCAATATAGATCTGGTGATATCTCGGGTGCTATTACAGATAGCGCAATAAATCAAAGTGCATTGTCTGTAGGAGGCCCTGGCGCATGAATCTGGCCAGCGGGAACGACCTCGGACCACCAGCGGCCGAGAAAACCACAGTCTCATGGGGCCGGACACTCAAGGTCGGGGAAAAATCCAATATATATCTGGTGATATCTCGGGTGCTATTAGAGATAGCGCAATAAATCAAAGTGCATTGTCTGTAGGAGGCACTGGCGCATGAATCTGTGCAGCGGGAACGACCTCGGAACACCAGGGGCCGAGAAAACCACCGTCTCATGGGGCAGGACACTCAGGGTCAGTGAAAAATCCAATATATATCTGGTGATATCTCGGGTGCTATTACAGAAAGCGCAATAAATCAAAGTGCATTGTCTGTAGGAGACCCTGGCGCATGAACCTGTGCAGCGGGAACGACCTCGGACCACCAGGGGCCGAGAAAACGACCGTCTCATGGGGCCGGACGCTCAGGGTCAGGGAAAAATCCAATATATAGGTGGTGATATCTCGGGTGCTATTACAGATAGCGCAATAAATCAAAGTGCGTTGTCTGTAGGAGACCCTGGCGCATGAACCTGTGCAGCGGGAACGACCTCGGACCACCAGGGGCCGAGAAAACCACAGTCTCATGGGGCCGTTCAATCAGGGTCAGGGAAAATTCCAATATATATCTGGTGATATCTCGGGTGCTATTACAGATAGCGCAATAAATCAAAGTGCATTGTCAGTAGGAGGCCCTGGCGCATGAATCTGGCCAGCGGGAACGACCTCGGACCACCAGCGGCCGAGAAAACCACAGTCTCATGGGGCCGGACACTCAAGGTCGGGGAAAAATCCAATATATATCTGGTGATATCTCGGGTGCTATTACAGATAGCGCAATAAATCAAAGTGCATTGTCTGTCGGAGACTCTGGCGCATGAACCTGTGCAGCGGGATCGACCTCGGACCACCAGGGGCCGAGAAAACGACCGTCACATGGGGCCGGACGCTCAGGGTCAGTGAAAAATCCAATATATATCTGGTGATATCTTGGGTGCTATTACAGATAGCGCAATAAATCAAAGTGCATTGTCTGTCGGAGACCCTGGCGCATGAACCTGTGCAGCGGGATCGACCTCGGACCACCAGGGGCCGAGAAAACGACCGTCTCATGGGGCCGGACGCTCAGGGTCAGTGAAAAATCCAATATATATCTGGTGATATCTCGGATGCTATTACAGATAGCGCAATAAATCAAAGTGCATTGTCTGTAGGAGGCCCTGGCGCATGAACCTGTGCAGCGGCAACGACCTCGGACCACCAGGGGCCGAGAAAACCACAGTCTCATGGGGCCGGACACTCAGGGTCAGTGAAAAATCCAATATATATGTGATGATATCTCGGGTGCTATTACAGATAGCGCAGTAAATCAAAGTGCATTGTCTGTAGGAGACCCTGGCGCATGAACCTGTGCAGCGGGAACGACCTCGGACCACCAGGGGCCGAGAAAACCACCGTCTCATGGGGCCGGACACTCAGGGTCAGGGGAAAATCCAATATTTATCTGATGATATCTCGGGTGCTATTACAGACAGCGCAATAAATCAAAGTGCATTGTCTGTAGGAGGCCCTGGCGCATGAATCAGTGCAGCGGGAACGACCTCGGACCACCAGGGGCCGAGAAAACCACAGTCTCATGGGGCCGGACACTCAAGGACAGTGAAAAATCCAATATATATGTGGTGATATCACGGGTGCTATTACAGATAGCGCAATAAATCAAAGTGCATTGTCTGTAGGAGACCCTGGCGCATGAACCTGTGCAGCGGGAACGACCTCGGACCACCAGGGGCCGAGAAAACGACCGTCTCATGGGGCCGGACGCTCAGGGTCAGGGAAAAATCCAATATATAGGTGGTGATATCTCGGGTGCTGTTACAGATAGCGCAATAAATCAAAGTGCATTGTCTGTAGGAGACCCTGGCGCATGAACCTGTGCAGCGGGAACGACCTCGGACCACCAGGGGCCGAGAAAACCACAGTCTCATGGGGCCGTTCACTCAGGGTCAGGGAAAATTCCAATATATATCTGGTGATATCTCGGGTGCTATTACAGATAGCGCAATAAATCAAAGTGCATTGTCTGTAGCAGGCCCTGGCGCATGAATCTGTGCAGCGGGAACGACCTCGGACCACCAGGGGCCGTGAAAACCACAGTCTCATGGGGCCGGACACTCAGGGTCAGGGGAAAATCCAATATATATCTGGTGATATCTCGGGTGCTATTAGAGATAGCGCAATAAACCAAAGTGAATTATCTGCAGGAGGCCCTGGCGCATGAATCTGTGCAACGGGAACGACCTCGGACCTCCAGGGGCCGAGACAACCACCGTCACATGGGGCCGGACACTCAGGGTCAGGGTAAAATCCAATATATATCTGGTGATATCTCGGGTGCTATTACAGATAGCGCAATAAATCAAAGTGCATTGTCTGTAGGAGGCCCTGGCGCATGAATCTGGCCAGCGGGAACGACCTCGGACCACCAGCGGCCGAGAAAACCACAGTCTCATGGGGCCGGACACTCAAGGTCGGGGAAAAATCCAATATATATCTGGTGATATCTCGGGTGCTATTAGAGATAGCGCAATAAATCAAAGTGCATTGTCTGTAGGAGGCACTGGCGCATGAATCTGTGCAGCGGGAACGACCTCGGAACACCAGGGGCCGAGAAAACCACCGTCTCATGGGGCAGGACACTCAGGGTCAGTGAAAAATCCAATATATATCTGGTGATATCTCGGGTGCTATTACAGAAAGCGCAATAAATCAAAGTGCATTGTCTGTAGGAGACCCTGGCGCATGAACCTGTGCAGCGGGAACGACCTCGGACCACCAGGGGCCGAGAAAACGACCGTCTCATGGGGCCGGACGCTCAGGGTCAGGGAAAAATCCAATATATAGGTGGTGATATCTCGGGTGCTATTACAGATAGCGCAATAAATCAAAGTGCGTTGTCTGTAGGAGACCCTGGCGCATGAACCTGTGCAGCGGGAACGACCTCGGACCACCAGGGGCCGAGAAAACCACAGTCTCATGGGGCCGTTCACTCAGGGTCAGGGAAAATTCCAATATATATCTGGTGATATCTCGGGTGCTATTACAGATAGCGCAATAAATCAAAGTGCATTGTCTGTAGGAGGCCCTGGCGCATGAATCTGTGCAGCGGGAACGACCTCGGACCACCAGGGGCCGAGAAAACCACAGTCTCATGGGGCCGGACACTCAGGGTCAGGGGAAAATCCAATATATATCGGGTGATATCTCGGGTGCTATCAGAGATCGCGCAATAAATCAAAGTGCATTGTCAGTAGGAGGCCCTGGCGCATGAATCTGGCCAGCGGGAACGACCTCGGACCACCAGCGGCCGAGAAAACCACAGTCTCATGGGGCCGGACACTCAAGGTCGGGGAAAAATCCAATATATATCTGGTGATATCTCGGGTGCTATTACAGATAGCGCAATAAATCAAAGTGCATTGTCTGTCGGAGACTCTGGCGCATGAACCTGTGCAGCGGGATCGACCTCGGACCACCAGGGGCCGAGAAAACGACCGTCACATGGGGCCGGACGCTCAGGGTCAGTGAAAAATCCAATATATATCTGGTGATATCTCGGGTGCTATTACAGATTGCGCAATAAATCAAAGTGCATTGTCTGTAGGAGACCCTGGCGCATGAACCTGTGCAGCGGGAACGACCTCGGACCACCAGGGGCCGAGAAAACGACCGTCTCATGGGGCCGGACGCTCAGGGTCAGTGAAAAATCCAATATATATCTGGTGATATCTCGGATGCTATTACAGATAGCGCAATAAATCAAAGTGCATTGTCTGTAGGAGGCCCTGGCGCATGAACCTGTGCAGCGGCAACGACCTCGGACCACCAGGGGCCGAGAAAACCACAGTCTCATGGGGCCGGACACTCAGGGTCAGTGAAAAATCCAATATATATGTGATGATATCTCGGGTGCTATTACAGATAGCGCAGTAAATCAAAGTGCATTGTCTGTAGGAGACCCTGGCGCATGAACCTGTGCAGCGGGAACGACCTCGGACCACCAGGGGCCGAGAAAACCACCGTCTCATGGGGCCGGACACTCAGGGTCAGGGGAAAATCCAATATTTATCTGATGATATCTCGGGTGCTATTACAGACAGCGCAATAAATCAAAGTGCATTGTCTGTAGGAGGCCCTGGCGCATGAATCAGTGCAGCGGGAACGACCTCGGACCACCAGGGGCCGAGAAAACCACAGTCTCATGGGGCCGGACACTCAAGGACAGTGAAAAATCCAATATATATGTGGTGATATCTCGGGTGCTATTACAGATAGCGCAATAAATCAAAGTGCATTGTCTGTAGGAGACCCTGGCGCATGAACCTGTGCAGCGGGAACGACCTCGGACCACCAGGGGCCGAGAAAACGACCGTCTCATGGGGCGGGACTTTCAGGGTCGGTGTAAAATCCAATATATATCTGGTGATATCTCGGGTGCTATTAGAGATAGCGCAATAAACCAAAGTGAATTATCTGCAGGAGGCCCTGGCGCATGAATCTGTGCAACGGGAACGACCTCGGACCACGAGGGGCCGAGAAAACGACCGTCTCATGGGGCCGGACGCTCAGGGTCAGTGATAAATCCAATATATATCTGGTGATATCTCGGGTGCTATTAGAGATAGCGCAATAAACCAAAGTGAATTAACTGCAGGAGGCCCTGGCGCATGAATCTGTGCAGCGGGAACGACCTCGGACCACCAGGGGCCGAGAAAACCACAGTCTCATGGGGCCGGACACTCAGGGTCAGGGGAAAATCCAAAATAGATCTGGTGATATCTCGGGTGTTATTACAGATAGCGCAATAAATCAAAGTGCATTGTCTGTAGGAGGCCCTGTCGCATGAATCTGTGCAGCGGCAACGACCTCGGACCACCAGGTGCCGAAAAAACCACAGTCTCATGGGGCGGGACACTCAGGGTCAGGGGAAAATCCAATATATATCTGGTGATATCTCGGGTGCTATTAGAGATACCGCAATAAACCAAAGTGAATTATCTGCAGGAGGACCTGGCGCATGAATCTGTGCAACGGGAACGACCTCGGACCACCAGGGGCCGAGAAAACCACTGTCTCATGGGGCCGGACACTCAGGGTCAGGGGAAAATCCAATATTTATCTGGTGGTATCTCGGGTGCTATTACAGATAGCGCAATAAATCAAAGTGCATTGTCTGTAGGAGGCCCTGGCGCACGAATCTGTGCATCGGGAACGACCTCGGACCACCAGGGGCCGAGACAACCACCGTCTCATGGGGCCGGACACTCAGGGTCAGGGAAAAATCCAATATATATCTGGTGATATCCCGGGTGCTATTACAGATAGCGCAATAAATCAAAGTGCATTGTCTGTAGGAGTCCCTGGCGCATGAATCTGTGCAGCGGGAACGACCTCGGACCACCAGGGGCCGAGAAAACATCCGTCACATGGGGCCGGACACTCAGGGTCAGGGGAAAATCCAATATATATCTGGTGATATCTCGGGTGCTATTTGAGATAGCGCAATATACCAAAGTGAATTATCTGCTGGAGGCACCTGGCGCATGAATCCGTGCAGCGGGAACGACCTCGGAACACCAGGGGCCGAAAAAACCACAGTCTCATGGGGCCGGACACTCAGGGTCAGGGGAAAATCCAATATATCTCTGGTGATATCTCGGGTGCTATTACAGATAGCGCAATAAATCAAAGTGCATTGTCTGTAGGAGGACCTGGCGTATAAATGTGGCCAGCGGGAACGACCTCGGACCACCAGGGGCCGAGAAAACCACCGTCCCGTGGGGCCGGACACTTAGGGTCAGTGAAAAATCCAATATATATCTGGTGATATCACGGGTGCTATTACAGATAGCGCAATAAATCAAAGTGAATTATCTGCAGGAGGCCCTGGCGCATGAATCTGTGCAACGGGAACGACCTCGGTCCACCAGGGGGAGAGAAAACCACAGTCTCATGGGGCCGGACGCTTAGGGTCAGGGAAAAATCCAATATATATCTGGTGATATTTTGGGTGCTATTAGAGATAGCGCAATAAACCAAAGTGAATTATCTGCAGGAGAACCTGGCGCATGAATCTGTGCAACGGGAACGACCTCGGACCACCAGGGGCCGAAAAAACCACAGTCTCATGGGGCGGGACACTCAGGGTCAGGGGAAAATTCAATATATATCTGGTGATATCCCGGGTGCTATTACAGATAGCGCAATAAATCAAAGTGCATTGTCTGTAGGAATCCCTGGCGCATGAATCTGTGCAGCGGGAACGACCTCGGACCACCAGGGGCCGAGAAAACGTCCGTCTCATGGGGCCGGACACTCAGGGTCAGTGAAAAATCCAATATATTTCTGGTGATATCTCGGCTGCTATTTGAGATAGCGCAATAAACCAAAGTGAATTATCTGCAGGAGGACCTGGCGCATGAATCTGTGCAGCGGGAACGACCTCGGACCACCAGGGACCGAGGAAACCACAGTCTCATGGGGCCGGACACTAAGGGTCAGGGGAAAATCCAATATATATCTGGTGATATCTCGGGTGCTATAAGATATAGCGCAATAAACCAAAGTGAATTATCTGCAGGAGGACCTGGCGCATGAATCTGTGCAACCGGAACGACCTCGGACCACCAGGGGCCGAGAAAACCACCGTCCCGAGGGGCGGGACACTCAGGGTCAGGGGAAAATCCAATATATATCTGTTGATATCTCGGGTGCTATTAGAGATAGCGCAATAAATCAAAGTGCATTGTCTGTAGGAGGCCCTGATGCATGAATCTGTGCAGCGGGAACGACCTCGGACCACCAGGGGCCGAGAAAACCACCGTCTCATGGGGCCGGACACTCAGGGTCAGGGGAAAATCCAATATTTATCTGATGATATCTCGGGTGCTATTACAGATAGCGCAATAAATCAAAGTGCATTGTCTGTAGGAGGCCCTGGCGCATGAATCAGTGCAGCGGGAACGACCTCGGACCACCAGGGGCCGAGAAAACCACAGTCTCATGGGGCCGGACACTCAGGGTCAAGGGAAAATCCAATATATATCCGGTGATATCTCGGGTGCTATTACAGATAGCGCAATAAATCAAAGTGCATTATCTGCAGGAGGACCTGGCGCATGAATCTGTGCAACGAGAACGACCTCGGACCACCAGGGGCCGAGAAAACGACAGTCTCAAGAGGCCGGACACTCAGGGTCAGGGGAAAATCCAATATGGATCTGGCGATATCTCGGGTGCTATTAGAGATAGCGCAATAAACCAAAGTGAATTATCTGAAGGAGGCCGTGGCGCATGAATCTGTGCAATGGGAACGACCTCGGACCACCAGGGGCCGAGAAAACCACAGTCTCATGGGGCCGGACACTCAGGGTCAGGGGGAAATCCAATATATATCTGGTGATATCTCGGGTGCTATTAGAGATAGCGCAATAAACCAAAGTGAATTATCTGCAGGAGGCCCTGGCGCATGAATCTGTGCAACGGGAACGACCCTGGACAACCAGGGGCCGAGAAAACCACAGTCTCATGGGGCCGGACACTCAGGGTCAGGGTAAAATCCAATATATATCTGGTGATATCTCGGGTGCAATTACAGATAGCGCAATAAATCAAAGTGCATTGTCTGTAGGAGGCCCTGGCGCATGAATCTGTGCAGCGGGAACGACCTCGGACCACCAGGGGCCGAGACAACCACCGTCTCATTGGGCCGGACACTCAGGGTCAGGGAAAAATCAAATATATATCTGGTGATATCTCGGGTAGTATTAGAGATATCGCAATAAACCAAAAGTGAATTATCTGCAGGGGGCCCTGGCGCATGCATCTGGGCAGCGAGAACGACCTCGGACCACCAGGGGCCGAGAAAACCACAGTCTCATGGGGCCGGACAGTCAGGGTCAGGGAGAAATCCTATATGTATCTGGTGATATCTCGGGTGCTATTAGAGATAGCGCAATAAACCAAAGTGAATTATCTGCAGGAGGCCCTGGCGCATGAATCTGTGCAACGGGAACGACCCCGGACAACCAGGGACCGAGAAAACCACAGTCCCATGGGGCCGGACACTCAGGGTCAGGGTAAAATCCAATATATATCTGGTGATATCTCGGGTGCAATTACAGATAGCGCAATAAATCAAAGTGCATTGTCTGTAGGAGTCCCTGGCGCGTGAATCTGTGCAGCGGGAACGACCTCGGACCACCAGGGGCCGAGAAAACGTCCGTCTCATGGGGCCGGACACTCAGGGTCAGGGAAAAATCAAATATATATCTGGTGATATCTCGGGTAGTATTAGAGATATCGCAATAAACCAAAAGTGAATTATCTGCAGGAGGCCCTGGCGCATGCATCTGGGCAGGGAGAACGACCTCGGACCACCAGGGGCTGAGAAAATCAGCGTCTCATGGGGCCGGACAGTCAGGGTCAGGGAGAAATCCTATATGTATCTGGTGATATCTCGGGTGCTATTAGAGATAGCGCAATAAATCAAAGTGCATTGTCTGTAGGAGGCCCTGATGCATGAATCTGTGCAGCGGGAACGTCCTCGGACCACCAGGGGCCGAGACAACCACGATCTCATGGGGCCGGACACTCATGGTCAGGGAAAAATCCAATATATATCTGGTGATATCTCGGGTGCTATTTGAGATAGCGCAATAAACCAAAGTGAATTATCTGCAGGAGGACCTGGCGCATGAATCTGTGCAGCGGGAACGACCTCGGACCACCAGGGACCGAGGAAACCACAGTCTCATGGGGCCGGACACTAAGGGTCAGGGGAAAATCCAATATATATCTGGTGATATCTCGGGTGCTATAAGATATAGCGCAATAAACCAAAGTGAATTATCTGCAGGAGGACCTGGCGCATGAATCTGTGCAACCGGAACGACCTCGGACCACCAGGGGCCGAGAAAACCACCGTCCCGAGGGGCGGGACACTCAGGGTCAGGGGAAAATCCAATATATATCTGTTGATATCTCGGGTGCTATTAGAGATAGCGCAATAAATCAAAGTGCATTGTCTGTAGGAGGCCCTGATGCATGAATCTGTGCAGCGGGAACGACCTCGGACCACCAGGGGCCGAGAAAACCACCGTCTCATGGGGCCGGACACTCAGGGTCAGGGGAAAATCCAATATTTATCTGATGATATCTCGGGTGCTATTACAGATAGCGCAATAAATCAAAGTGCATTGTCTGTAGGAGGCCCTGGCGCATGAATCAGTGCAGCGGGAACGACCTCGGACCACCAGGGGCCGAGAAAACCACAGTCTCATGGGGCCGGACACTCAGGGTCAAGGGAAAATCCAATATATATCCGGTGATATCTCGGGTGCTATTACAGATAGCGCAATAAATCAAAGTGCATTATCTGCAGGAGGACCTGGCGCATGAATCTGTGCAACGAGAACGACCTCGGACCACCAGGGGCCGAGAAAACGACAGTCTCAAGAGGCCGGACACTCAGGGTCAGGGGAAAATCCAATATGGATCTGGCGATATCTCGGGTGCTATTAGAGATAGCGCAATAAACCAAAGTGAATTATCTGAAGGAGGCCGTGGCGCATGAATCTGTGCAATGGGAACGACCTCGGACCACCAGGGGCCGAGAAAACCACAGTCTCATGGGGCCGGACACTCAGGGTCAGGGGGAAATCCAATATATATCTGGTGATATCTCGGGTGCTATTAGAGATAGCGCAATAAACCAAAGTGAATTATCTGCAGGAGGCCCTGGCGCATGAATCTGTGCAACGGGAACGACCCTGGACAACCAGGGGCCGAGAAAACCACAGTCTCATGGGGCCGGACACTCAGGGTCAGGGTAAAATCCAATATATATCTGGTGATATCTCGGGTGCAATTACAGATAGCGCAATAAATCAAAGTGCATTGTCTGTAGGAGGCCCTGGCGCATGAATCTGTGCAGCGGGAACGACCTCGGACCACCAGGGGCCGAGACAACCACCGTCTCATTGGGCTGGACACTCAGGGTCAGGGAAAAATCAAATATATATCTGGTGATATCTCGGGTAGTATTAGAGATATCGCAATAAACCAAAAGTGAATTATCTGCAGGGGGCCCTGGCGCATGCATCTGGGCAGCGAGAACGACCTCGGACCACCAGGGGCCGAGAAAACCACAGTCTCATGGGGCCGGACAGTCAGGGTCAGGGAGAAATCCTATATGTATCTGGTGATATCTCGGGTGCTATTAGAGATAGCGCAATAAACCAAAGTGAATTATCTGCAGGAGGCCCTGGCGCATGAATCTGTGCAACGGGAACGACCCCGGACAACCAGGGACCGAGAAAACCACAGTCCCATGGGGCCGGACACTCAGGGTCAGGGTAAAATCCAATATATATCTGGTGATATCTCGGGTGCAATTACAGATAGCGCAATAAATCAAAGTGCATTGTCTGTAGGAGTCCCTGGCGCGTGAATCTGTGCAGCGGGAACGACCTCGGACCACCGGGGGCCGAGAAAACGTCCGTCTCATGGGGCCGGACACTCAGTGTCAGGGAAAAATCAAATATATATCTGGTGATATCTCGGGTAGTATTAGAGATATCGCAATAAACCAAAAGTGAATTATCTGCAGGAGGCCCTGGCGCATGCATCTGGGCAGGGAGAACGACCTCGGACCACCAGGGGCTGAGAAAATCAGCGTCTCATGGGGCCGGACAGTCAGGGTCAGGGAGAAATCCTATATGTATCTGGTGATATCTCGGGTGCTATTAGAGATAGCGCAATAAATCAAAGTGCATTGTCTGTAGGAGGCCCTGATGCATGAATCTGTGCAGCGGGAACGACCTCGGACCACCAGGGGCCGAGAAAACCACCGTCTCATGGGGCCGGACACTCAGGGTCAGGGGAAAATCCAATATTTATCTGATGATATCTCGGGTGCTATTACAGACAGCGCAATAAATCAAAGTGCATTGTCTGTAGGAGGCCCTGGCGCATGAATCAGTGCAGCGGGAACGACCTCGGACCACCAGGGGCCGAGAAAACCACAGTCTCATGGGGCCGGACACTCAGTGTCAAGGGAAAATCCAATATATATCCGGTGATATCTCGGGTGCTATTACAGATAGCGCAATAAATCAAAGTGCATTGTCTGTCGGAGACCCTGACGCATGAACCTGTGCAGCGGGATCGACCTCGGACCACCAGGGGCCGAGAAAACGACCGTCTCATGGGGCCGGACGCTCAGGGTCAGTGAAAAATCCAATATATATCTGGTGATATCTCGGGTGCTATTACAGATAGCGCAATAAATCAAAGTGAATTGTCTGTAGGAGACCCTGGCTCATGAACCTGTGCAGCGGCAACGACCTCGGACCACCAGGGGCCGAGAAAACCACAGTCTCATGGGGCCGGACACTCAAGGACAGTGAAAAATCCAATATATATGTGGTGATATCTCGGGTGCTATTACAGATAGCGCAATAAATCAAAGTGCATTGTCTGTAGGAGACCCTGGCGCATGAACCTGTGCAGCGGGAACGACCTCGGACCACCAGGGGCCGAGAAAACGACCGTCTCATGGGGCGGGACTTTCAGGGTCGGTGTAAAATCCAATATATATCTGGTGATATCTCGGGTGCTATTAGAGATAGCGCAATAAACCAAAGTGAATTATCTGCAGGAGGCCCTGGCGCATGAATCTGTGCAACGGGAACGACCTCGGACCACGAGGGGCCGAGAAAACGACCGTCTCATGGGGCCGGACGCTCAGGGTCAGTGATAAATCCAATATATATCTGGTGATATCTCGGGTGCTATTAGAGATAGCGCAATAAACCAAAGTGAATTAACTGCAGGAGGCCCTGGCGCATGAATCTGTGCAGCGGGAACGACCTCGGACCACCAGGGGCCGAGAAAACCACAGTCTCATGGGGCCGGACACTCAAGGACAGTGAAAAATCCAATATATATGTGGTGATATCTCGGGTGCTATTACAGATAGCGCAATAAATCAAAGTGCATTGTCTGTAGGAGTCCCTGGCGCATGAATCTGTGCAGCGGGAACGACCTCGGACCACCAGGGGCCGAGAAAACGTCCGTCTCATGGGGCCGGACACTCAGGGTCAGGGGAAAATCCAATATATATCTGGTGATATCTCGGGTGCTATAAGATATAGAGCAATAAACCAAAGTGAATTATCTGCAGGAGGACCTGGCGCATGAATCTGTGCAACCGGAACGACCTCGGACCACCAGGGGCCGAGAAAACCACCGTCCCGAGGGGCCGGACACTTAGGGTCAGTGAAAAATCCAATATATATCTGGTGATATCACGGGTGCTATTACAGATAGCGCAATAAATCAAAGTGAATTACCTGCAGGAGGCCCTGGCGCATGAATCTGTGCAACGGGAACGACCTCGGACCACCAGGGGGAGAGAAAACCACAGTCTCATGGGGCCGGACGCTCAGGGTCAGGGAAAAATCCAATATATATCTGGTGATATCCCGGGTGCTATTACAGATAGCGCAATAAATCAAAGTGCATTGTCTGTAGGAGTCCCTGGCGCATGAATCTGTGCAGCGGGAACGACCTCGGACCACCAGGGGCCGAGAAAACGTCCGTCTCATGGGGCCGGACACTCTGGGTCAGTGAAAAATCCAATATATATCTGTTGATATCTCGGCTACTATTACAGATAGAGCAATAAATCAAAGTGCATTGTCTGTAGGAGGCCCTGGCGCATGAATCTGTGCAACGGGAACGACCTCGGACCACCAGGGGCCGAGACAACCACCGTCTCATGGGGCCGGACACTCAGGGTCAGGGGAAAATCCAATATATATCTGGTGATATCTCGGGTGCTATAAGATATAGAGCAATAAACCAAAGTGAATTATCTGCAGGAGGACCTGGCGCATGAATCTGTGCAACCGGAACGACCTCGGACCACCAGGGGCCGAGAAAACCACCGTCCCGAGGGGCCGGACACTTAGGGTCAGTGAAAAATCCAATATATATCTGGTGATATCACGGGTGCTATTACAGATAGCGCAATAAATCAAAGTGAATTACCTGCAGGAGGCCCTGGCGCATGAATCTGTGCAACGGGAACGACCTCGGACCACCAGGGGGAGAGAAAACCACAGTCTCATGGGGCCGGACGCTCAGGGTCAGGGAAAAATCCAATATATATCTGGTGATATCCCGGGTGCTATTACAGATAGCGCAATAAATCAAAGTGCATTGTCTGTAGGAGTCCCTGGCGCATGAATCTGTGCAGCGGGAACGACCTCGGACCACCAGGGGCCGAGAAAACGTCCGTCTCATGGGGCCGGACACTCAGGGTCAGTGAAAAATCCAATATATATCTGTTGATATCTCGGCTACTATTACAGATAGAGCAATAAATCAAAGTGCATTGTCTGTAGGAGGCCCTGGCGCATGAATCTGTGCAGCGGGAACGACCTCGGACCACCAGGGGCCGAGACAACCACCGTCTCATGGGGCCGGACACTCAGGGTCTGGGAAAAATCCAATATATATCCGGTGATATCTCGGGTCCTATTACAGATAGCGAAATAAATCAAAGTGCATTGTCTGTAGGAGACCCTGGCGCATGAATTTGTGCAGCGGGAACGACCTCGGACCACCAGGGACCGAGGAAACCACAGTCTCATGGGGCCGGACACTCTGGGTCAGGGGAAAATCCAATATATATCTGGTGATATCTCGGGTGCTATTAGAGATAGCGCAATAAATCGAAGTAAATTATCTGCAGGGGGCACTGGCGCATGAATCTGTGCAGCGGGAACGACCTCGGACCACCAGCGGCCGAGAAAACCACAGTCTCATGGGGCCGGACACTCAGGGTCAGGGGAAAATCCAATATATCTCTGGTGATATCTCGGGTGCTATTTGAGATAGCGCAATAAACCAAAGTGAATTATCTGCAGGAGGACCTGGCGCATGAATCTGTGCAACCGGAACGACCTCGGACCACCAGGGGCCGAGAAAACCACCGTCCCGAGGGGCCGGACACTTAGGGTCAGTGAAAAATCCAATATATATCTGGTGATATCACGGGTGCTATTACAGATAGCGCAATAAATCAAAATGAATTATCTGCAGGAGGCCCTGGCGCATGAATCTGTGCAGCGGGAACGACCTCGGACCACCAGGGGCCGAGAAAACGACAGTCTCAAGGGACCGGACACTCAGGGTCAGGGGAAAGTCCAATATATATCTGGTGATATCTCGGGTGCTATTACAGATAGCACAATAAATCAAAGTGCATTGTCTGTAGGAGGACCTGGCGTATAAATGTGGCCAGCGGGAACGACCTCGGACCACCAGGGGCCGAGAAAACCACCGTCCCGAGGGGCCGGACACTTAGGGTCAGTGAAAAATCCAATATATATCTGGTGATATCACGGGTGCTATTACAGATAGCGCAATAAATCAAAGTGAATTATCTGCAGGAGGCCCTGGCGCATGAATCTGTGCAGCGGGAACGACCTCGGACCACCAGGGGCCGAGAAAACGACAGTCTCAAGGGACCGGACACTCAGGGTCAGGGAAAAATCCAATATATATCTGGTGATATCCCGGGTGCTATTACAGATAGCGCAATAAATCAAAGTGCATTGTCTGTAGGAGTCCCTGGCGCATGAATCTGTGCAGCGGGAACGACCTCGGACCACCAGGGGCCGAGACAACCACCGTCTCATGGGGCCGGACACTCAGGGTCTGGGAAAAATCCAATATATATCCGGTGATATCTCGGGTCCTATTACAGATAGCGAAATAAATCAAAGTGCATTGTCTGTAGGAGACCCTGGCGCATGAATCTGTGCAGCGGGAACGACCTCGGACCACCAGGGACCGAGGAAACCACAGTCTCATGGGGCCGGACACTCAGGGTCAGGGGAAAATCCAATATATATCTGGTGATATCTCGGGTGCTATAAGATATAGCGCAATAAACCAAAGTGAATTATCTGCAGGAGGACCTGGCGCATGAATCTGTGCAACGGGAACGACCTCGGACCACCAGGGGGAGAGAAAACCACAGTCTCATGGGGCCGGACGCTCAGGGTCAGGGAAAAATCCAATATATATCTGGTGATATCCCGGGTGCTATTACAGATAGCGCAATAAATCAAAGTGCATTGTCTGTAGGAGTCCCTGGCGCATGAATCTGTGCAGCGGGAACGACCTCGGACCACCAGGGGCCGAGAAAACGTCGGTCTCATGGGGCCGGACACTCAGGGTCAGTGAAAAATCCAATATATATCTGGTGATATCTCGGCTGCTATTACAGATAGCGCAATAAATCAAAGTGCATTGTCTGTAGGAGGCCCTGGCGCATGAATCTGTGCAGCGGGAACGACCTCGGACCACCAGGGGCCGAGACAACCACCGTCTCATGGGGCCGGACACTCAGGGTCTGGGAAAAATCCAATATATATCCGGTGATATCTCGGGTCCTATTACAGATAGCGAAATAAATCAAAGTGCATTGTCTGTAGGAGACCCTGGCGCATGAATCTGTGCAGCGGGAACGACCTCGGACCACCAGGGACCGAGGAAACCACAGTCTCATGGGGCCGGACACTCAGGGTCAGGGGAAAATCCAATATATATCTGGTGATATCTCGGGTGCTATAAGATATAGCGCAATAAACCAAAGTGAATTATCTGCAGGAGGACCTGGCGCATGAATCTGTGCAACCGGAACGACCTCGGACCACCAGGGGCCGAGAAAACCACCGTCCCGAGGGGCCGGACACTTAGGGTCAGTGAAAAATCCAATATATATCTGGTGATATCACGGGTGCTATTACAGATAGCGCAATAAATCAAAGTGAATTATCTGCAGGAGGCCCTGGCGCATGAATCTGTGCAACGGGAACGACCTCGGACCACCAGGGGGAGAGAAAACCACAGTCTCATGGGGCCGGACGCTCAGGGTCAGGGAAAAATCCAATATATATCTGGTGATATCTTGGGTGCTATAAGATATAGCGCAATAAACCAAAGTGAATTATCTGCAGGAGGACCTGGCGCATGAATCTGTGCAACCGGAACGACCTCGGACCACCAGGGGCCGAGACAACCACCGTCTCATGGGGCCGGACACTCAGGGTCTGGGAAAAATCCAATATATATCCGGTGATATCTCGGGTCCTATTACAGATAGCGAAATAAATCAAAGTGCATTGTCTGTAGGAGACCCTGGCGCATGAATCTGTGCAGCGGGAACGACCTCGGACCACCAGGGACCGAGGAAACCACAGTCTCATGGGGCCGGACACTCAGGGTCAGGGGAAAATCCAATATATATCTGGTGATATCTCGGGTGCTATAAGATATAGCGCAATAAACCAAAGTGAATTATCTGCAGGAGAACCTGGCGCATGAATCTGTGCAACGGGAACGACCTCGGACCACCAGGGGCCGAAAAAACCACAGTCTCATGGGGCGGGACACTCAGGGTCAGGGGAAAATACAATATATATCTGGTGATATCCCGGGTGCTATTACAGATAGCGCAATAAATCAAAGTGCATTGTCTGTAGGAATCCCTGGCGCATGAATCTGTGCAGCGGGAACGACCTCGGACCACCAGGGGCCGAGAAAACGTCCGTCTCATGGGGCCGGACACTCAGGGTCAGTGAAAAATCCAATATATTTCTGGCGATATCTCGGCTGCTATTACAGATAGCGCAATAAATCAAAGTGCATTGTCTGTAGGAGGCCCTGGCGCATGAATCTGTGCAGCGGGAACGACCTCGGACCACCAGGGGCCGAGACAACCACCGTCTCATGGGGCCGGACACTCAGCGTCAGGGAAAAATCCAATATATATCCGGTGATAACTCGGGTGCTATGACAGATAGCGCAATAAATCAAAGTGCATTGTCTGTAGGAGGCCCTGGCGCATGAATCTGTGCAGCGGGAACGACCTCGGACCACCAGGGGCCGAGAAAACGTCCGTCTCATGGGTCCGGGCACTCAGGGTCAGTGAAAAATCCAATATATATCTGGTGATATCTCGGCTGCTATTACAGGTAGGGCAATAAATCAAAGTGCCTTGTCTGTAGGAGGCCCTGGCGCATGAATCTGTGCAGCGGGAACGACCTCGGACCACCAGGGGCCGAGAAAACCACCGTCTCATAGGGCCGGACACTCAGGGTCTGGGAAAAATCCAATACATATCCGGTGATATCTCGGGTTCTATTACAGATAGCGCAATAAATCAAAGTGCATTGTCTGTAGGAGTCCCTGGCGCATGAATCTGTGCAGCGGGAACGACCTCGGACCACCAGGGGCCGAGAAAACGTCGGTCTCATGGGGCCGGACACTCAGGGTCAGTGAAAAATCCAATATATATCTGGTGATTACTCGGCTGCTATTACAGATAGCGCAATAAATTAAAGTGAATTGTCTGTAGGAGGCCCTGGCGCATGAATCTGTGCAGCGGGAACGACCTCGGACCACCAGGGGCCGAGACAACCACCGTCTCATAGGGCCGGACACTCAGGGTCTGGGAAAAATCCAATACATATCCGGTGATATCTCGGTTGCTATTACAGATAGCGCAATAAATCAAAGTGAATTATCTGCAGGAGGCCCTGGCGCATGAATCTGTGCAGCGGGAACGACCTCGGACCACCAGGGACCGGACACTCAGGGTCAGGGAAAAATCCAATATATATCTGGTGATATCTCGGGTGCTATTACAGATAGCGCAATAAATCAAAGTGAATTATCTGCAGGAGGCCCTGGCGCATGAATCTGTGCAACGGGAACGACCTCGGACCACCAGGGGCAGAGAAAACCACAGTCTCATGGGGCCGGACACTCAGGGTCAGAGAAAAATCCAATATATATCAGGTGATATCTTGGGTGCTATTAGAGATAGCGCAATAAACCAAAGTGAATTATCTGCAGGAGGCCCTGGCGCATGAATCTGTGCAACCTGAACGACCTCGGACCACCAGGGGCCGAAAAAACCACAGTCTCATGGGGCCGGACACTCAGGGTCAGGGGAAAATCCAATATATATCCGGTGATATCTCGGGTGCTATTACAGATAGCGCAATAAATCAAAGTGAATTATCTGCAGGAGGCCCTGGCGCATGAATCTGTGCAGCGGGAACGACCTCGGGCCACCAGGGGCCGAGAAAACGTCGGTCTCATGGGGCCGGACACTCAGGGTCAGTGAAAAATCCAATATATATCTGGTGATTACTCGGCTGCTATTACAGATAGCGCAATAAATTAAAGTGAATTGTCTGTAGGAGGCCCTGGCGCATGAATCTGTGCAGCGGGAACGACCTCGGACCACCAGGGGCCGAGACAACCACCGTCTCATAGGGCCGGACACTCAGGGTCTGGGAAAAATCCAATACATATCCGGTGATATCTCGGTTGCTATTACAGATAGCGCAATAAATCAAAGTGAATTATCTGCAGGAGGCCCTGGCGCATGAATCTGTGCAGCGGGAACGACCTCGGACCACCAGGGGCCGGACACTCAGGGTCAGGGAAAAATCCAATATATATCTGGTGATATCTCGGGTGCTATTACAGATAGCGCAATAAATCAAAGTGAATTATCTGCAGGAGGCCCTGGCGCATGAATCTGTGCAACGGGAACGACCTCGGACCACCAGGGGCAGAGAAAACCACAGTCTCATGGGGCCGGACACTCAGGGTCAGAGAAAAATCCAATATATATCTGGTGATATCTTGGGTGCTATTAGAGATAGCGCAATAAACCAAAGTGAATTATCTGCAGGAGGCCCTGGCGCATGAATCTGTGCAACCTGAACGACCTCGGACCACCAGGGGCCGAAAAAACCACAGTCTCATGGGGCCGGACACTCAGGGTCAGGGGAAAATCCAATATATATCCGGTGATATCTCGGGTGCTATTACAGATAGCGCAATAAATCAAAGTGAATTATCTGCAGGAGGCCCTGGCGCATGAATCTGTGCAGCGGGAACGACCTCGGACCACCAGGGGCCGGACACTCAGGGTCAGGGAAAAATCCAATATATATCTGGTGATATCTCGGGTGCTATTACAGATAGCGCAATAAGTCAAAGTGAATTATCTGCAGGAGGCCCTGGCGCATGAATCTGTGCACCGGGAACGACCTCGGACCACCAGGGGCAGAGAAAACCACAGTCTCATGGGGCCGGACACTCAGGGTCAGGGAAAAATCCAATATATATCTGGTGATATCTCGGGTGCTATTAGAGATAGCGCAGTAAACCAAAGTGAATTATCTGCAGGAGGACCTGGCGCATGAATCTGTGCCACGGGAACGACCTCGGACCACCAGGGGCCGAGAAAACCACCGTCTCATGGTGCCGGACATTCAGGAACAGTGAAAAATCCAATATATTTCTGGTGATATCTCGGGTGCTATTACAGATAGCGCAATAAATCAAAGTGCATTGTCTGTAGGAGGCCCTGGCGCATGAATCTGTGCAGCGGGAACGACCTCGGACCACCAGGGGCCGAGAAAACCACAGTCTCATGGGGCCGGACACTCAGGGTCAGGGGAAAATCCAATATATATCTGGTGATATCTCGGGTCCTATTACAGATAGCGAAATAAATCAAAGTGCATTGTCTGTAGGAGACCCTGGCGCATGAATCTGTGCAGCGGGAACGACCTCGGACCACCAGGGACCGAGGAAACCACAGTCTCATGGGGCCGGACACTCAGGGTCAGGGGAAAATCCAATATATATCTGGTGATATCTCGGGTGCTATTAGATATAGCGCAATAAACCAAAGTGAATTATCTGCAGGAGGACCTGGCGCATGAATCTGTGCAACGGGAACGACCTCGGACCACCAGGGGCCGAGAAAACCAGCGTCCCGAGGGGCCGGACACTTAGGGTCAGTGAAAAATCCAATATATATCTGGTGATATCACGGGTGCTATTACAGATAGCGCAATAAATCAAAGTGAATTATCTGCAGGAGGCCCTGGCGCATGAATCTGTGCAACGGGAACGACCTCGGACCACCTGGGGGAGAGAAAACCACAGTCTCATGGGGCCGGACACTCAGGGTGAGGGAAAAATCCAATATATATCTGGTGATATCTTGGGTGCTATTAGAGAGTGCGCAATAAACCAAAGTGCATTGTCTGTAGTAGGCACAGGCGAATGAATCTGGGCAGCAGGAACGACCTCGCACCACCAGGCGCCGAGAAAATTACAGATATTCGGAATCCGTCACCCAAGGTCATGTAAAAATCCAGCATATATCTGGTGATATCTCGGGTGCTCTTACAGATAGCGCAATAAACCAAAGTGAATTATCTGCAGGAGAACCTGGCGCATGAATCTGTGCAACGGGAACGACCTCGGACCACCAGGGGCCGAAAAAACCACAGTCTCATGGGGCGGGACACTCAGGGTCAGGGGAAAATCCAATATATATCTGGTGATATCTCGGGTGCTATTAGAGATAGGGCAATAAACCAAAGTGAATTATCTGCAGGAGGAGCTGGCGCATGAATCTGTGCAACGGGAACGACCTCGGACCACCAGGGGCCGAGAAAACGACAGTCTCAAGGGGCCGGACACTCAGGGTCAGAGGAAAATCCAATATATATCTGGTGATATCTCGGGTGCTATTAGAGATAGCGCAGTAAACCAAAGTGAATTATCTGCAGGAGAACCTGGCGCATGAATCTGTGCAACGGGAACGACCTCGGACCACCAGGGGCCGAAAAAACCACAGTCTCATGGGGCGGGACACTCAGGGTCAGGGGAAAATCCAATATATATCTGGTGATATCTCGGGTGCTATTAGAGATAGCGCAATAAACCAAAGTGAATTATCTGCAGGAGGAGCTGGCGCATGAATCTGTGCAACGGGAACGACCTCGGACCACCAGGGGCCGAGAAAACGACAGTCTCAAGGGGCCGGACACTCAGGGTCAGAGGAAAATCCAATATATATCTGGTGATATCTCGGGTGCTATTACAGATAGCGCAATAAATCAAAGTGCATTGTCTGTAGGAGGACCTGGCGCATAAATGTGGCCAGCGGGAACGACCTCGGACCACCAGGGGCCGAGAAAACGTCGGTCTCATGGGGCCGGACACTCAGGGTCAGTGAAAAATCCAATATATATCTGGTGATAACTGGGCTTTTATTACAGATAGCGCAATAAATCAAAGTGAATTGTCTGTAGGAGGGCCTGGCGCATGAATCTGTGCAGCGGGAACGACGTCGGACCACCAGGGGCCGAGACAACCACCGTCTCATAGGGCCGGACACTCAGGGTCTGGGAAAAATCCAATATATATCCGGTGATATCTCGGGTGCTATTACAGATAGCGCAATAAATCAAAGTGAATTATCTGCAGGAGGCCCTGGCGCATGAATCTGTGCAGCGGGAAGGACCTCGGACCACCAGGGGCCGGACACTCAGGGTCAGGGAAAAATCCAATATATATCTGGTGATATCTCGGGTGCTATTGCAGATAGCGCAATAAATCAAAGTGCATTGTCTGTAGGAGGCCCTGGCGCATGAATCTGTGCAGCGGGAACGACCTCGGACCACCAGGGGCCGAGAAAACCACAGTCTCATGGGGCCGGACACTCAGGGTCAGGGGAAAATCCAATATATATCTGGTGATATCTCGGGTCCTATTACAGATAGCGAAATAAATCAAAGTGCATTGTCTGTAGGAGACCCTGGCGCATGAATCTGTGCAGCGGGAACGACCTCGGACCACCAGGGACCGAGGAAACCACAGTCTCATGGGGCCGGACACTCAGGGTCAGGGGAAAATCCAATATATATCTGGTGATATCTCGGGTGCTATTACAGATAGCGCAATAAATCAAAGTGCATTGTCTGTAGGAGTCCCTGGCGCATGAATTTGTGCAGCGGGAACGACCTCGGACCACCAGGGGCCGAGAAACCGTCCGTCTCATGGTGCCGGACACGCAGGGTCAGTGAAAAATCCAATATATATCTGGTGATATCTCGGCTGCTATTACAGATAGCGCAATAAGTCAAAGTGCATTGTCTGTAGGAGGCCCTGGCGCATGAATCTGTGTAGCGGGAACGACCTCGGACCACCAGGGGCCGAGACAACCACCGTCTCATGGGGCCGGACACTCAGGGTCAGAGAAAAATCCAATATATATCTGGTGATATCTCGGGTGCTATTACAGATAGCGCAATAAATCAAAGTGCATTGTCTGTAGGAGGCCCTGGCGCATGAATCTGTGCAGCGGGAACGACCTCGGACCACCAGGGGCCGAGAAAACCACAGTCTCATGGGGCCGGACACTCAGGGTCAGGGGAAAATCCAATATATATCTGGTGATATCTCGGGTGCTATCAGAGATAGCGCAATAAACCAAAGTGAATTATCTGCAGGAGGCCCTGGCGCATGAATCTGTGCAGCGGGAACGACCTCGGACCTCCAGGCGCCGAGACAACCACCATCTCATGGGGCCGGACACTCAGGGTCAGGGTAAAATCCAATATATATCTGGTGATATCTCGGGTGCTATTACAGATAGCGCAATAAATCAAAGTAAATTGTCTGTAGGAGGCCCTGGCGCATGAATGTGGCCAGCGGGAACGACCTCGGACCACCAGGGGCCGAGAAAACCACCGTCTCATGGGGCCGGACACTCAGGGTCAGGGGAAAATCCAATATTTATCTGGTGATATCTCGGGTGCTATTACAGATAGCGCAATAAATCAAAGTGCATTGTCTGTAGGAGGCCATGGCGCACGAATCTGTGCATCGGGAACGACCTCGGACCACCAGGGGCCGAGACAACCACCGTCTCATGGGGCTGGACACTCAGGGTCAGGGAAAAATCCAATATATATCTGGTGATATCTCGGCTGCTATTACAGATAGCGCAATAAATCAAAGTGCATTGTCTGTAGGAGGCCCTGGCGCATGAATCTGTGCAGCGGGAACGACCTCGGACCACCAGGGGCCGAGACAACCACCGTCTCATGGGGCCGGACACTCAGGGTCTGGGAAAAATCCAATATATATCTGGTGATATCTTGGGTGCTATTAAAGATAGCACAATAAACCAAAGTGGATTATCTGCAGGAGAACCTGGCGCATGAATCTGTGCAACGGGAACGACCTCGGACCACCAGGGACCGAAAAAACCACAGTCTCATGGGGCGGGACACTCAGGGTCAGGGGAGAATCCAATATATATCTGGTGATATCTCGGGTGCTATTAGAGATAGCGCAATAAACCAATGTGAATTATCTGCAGGACGACCTGGCGCATGAATCTGTGCAGCGGGAACGACCTCGGACCACCAGGGGCCGAGACAACCACCGTCTCATGGGGCCGGACACTCAGGGTCTGGGAAAAATTCAATATATATCCGGTGATATCTCGGGTGCTATTACAGATAGCGCACTAAATCAAAGTATATTGTCTGTAGGAGGCCCTGGCGCATGAATCTGTGCAGCGGGAACTACCTCGGACCACCAGCGGCCGAGAAAACCACCGTCTCATGGGGCCGGGCACTCAGGGTCAGGGGAAAATCCAATATATATCTGGTGATATCTCGGGTGCTATTAGAGATAGCGCAATAAACCAAAGTGAATTATCTGCAGGAGGCCCTGGCGCATGCATCTGTGCAGCGGGAACGACCTCGGACCACCAGGGGCCGAGAAAACCACCGTCTCATGGGGCCGGACACTCAGGGTCAGGGGAAAATTCAATATATATCTGGTGATATCTCGGGTGCTATTACAGATAGCGCAATAAATCAAAGTGCATTGTCTGTAGGAGGCCCTGGCGCATGAATCTGTGCAGCGGGAATGACCTCGGACCACCAGGGGCCGAGAAAACCACAGTCTCATGGGGCCGGGCACTCAGGGTCAGGGGAAAATCCAATATATATCTGGTGATATCTCGGGTCCTCTTACAGATAGCGCAATAAATCAAAGTGCATTGTCTGTAGGAGGCCGTGGCGCAAGAATCTGTGCAGCGGGAACGACCTCGGACCACCAGGGGTCGAGAAAACCACCGTCTCATGGGGCCGGACACTCAGGGTCAGGGGAAAATCCAATATATATCTGGTGATATTTCGGGTGCTATTAGAGATAGCGCAATAAATCAAAGTAAATTATCTGCAGGGGGTCCTGGCGCATGAATCTGTGCAGCGGGAACGACCTCGGAACACCAGGGGCAGAGAAAACCACAGTCTCAAGGGGCCGGACACTCAGGGTCAGGGTAAAATCCAATATATATCTGGTGAAATCTCAGGTGCTATTACAGATAGCGCAATAAATCAAAGTGCATTGTCTGTAGGAGTCCCTGGCGCATGAATCTGTGCAGCGGGAACGACCTCGGACCACCAGGGGCCGAGAAAACGTCCGTCTCATGGGGCCGGGCACTCAGGGTCAGCGAAAAATCCAATATATATCTGGTGATATCTCGGCTGCTATTACAGATAGCGCAATAAATCAAAGTGCATTGTCTGTAGGAGGCCCCGGCGCATGAATCTGTGCAGCGGGAACGACCTCGGACCACCAGGGGCCGAGAAAACCACAGTCTCATGGGACCGGACACTCAGGGTCAGGGGAAAATCCAGTATATATCTGGTGATATCTCGGGTGCTATTAGAGATAGCGCAATAAACCAAAGTGAGTTATCTGCAGGAGGCCCTGGCGCATGAATCTGTGCAGCGGGAACGTCCTCGGACCTCCAGGGGCCGAGACAACCACCGTCTCATGGGGCCGGGCACTCAGGGTCAGGGTAAAATCCAATATATATCTGGTGATATCTCGGGTGCTATTACAGATAGCGCAATAAATCAAAGTGCATTGTCTGTAGGAGGCCCTGGCGCATGCATCTGTGCAGCGGGAACGACCTCGGACCACCAGGGGCCGAGACAACCACCGTCTCATGGGGCCGGACACTCAGGGTCTGGGAAAAATCCAATATATATCTGGTGATATCTCGGGTGCTATTAGAGATAGCGCAATATAACAAAGTGAATTATCTGCAGGAGGCCCTGGCGCATGAATCTGGGCAGCGGGAACGACCTCGGACCACCAGGGGCCGAGAAGACCACCGTCTCATGGGGCCGGCCACTCAGGGTCAGGGGAAAATCCAATATATATCTGGTGATATCTCGGGTGCAATTAGAGATAGCGCAATAAGCCAAAGGGAATTATCTGCAGGAGGCCCTGGCGCATGCATCTGTGCAGCGGGAACGACCTCGGACCACCAGGGGCCGAGAAAACGTCCGTCTCATGGGGCCGGACACTCAGGGTCAGTGAAAAATCCAATATATATCTGGTGATATCTCGGCTGCTATTACAGATAGCGCAATAAATCAAAGTGCATTGTCTGTCGGAGGCCCTGGCGCATGAATCTGTGCAGCGGGAACGACCTCGGACCACCAGGGGCCGAGACAACCACCGTCTCATGGGGCCGGACACTCAGGGTCAGCGAAAAATCCAATATATATCTGGTGATATCTCGGCTGCTATTACAGATAGCGCAATAAATCAAAGTGCATTGTCTGTAGGAGGCCCCGCCGCATGAATCTGTGCAGCGGGAACGACCTCGGACTACCAGGGGCCGAGAAAACCACAGTCTCATGGGACCGGACACTCAGGGTCAGGGGAAAATCCAGTATATATCTGGTGATATCTCGGGTGCTATTAGAGATAGCGCAATAAACCAAAGTGAATTATCTGCAGGAGGCCCTGGCGCATGAATCTGTGCAGCGGGAACGTCCTCGGACCTCCAGGGGCCGAGACAACCACCGTCTCATGGGGCCGGGCACTCAGGGTCAGGGTAAAATCCAATATATATCTGGTGATATCTCGGGTGCTATTACAGATAGCGCAATAAATCAAAGTGCATTGTCTGTAGGAGGCCCTGGCGCATGCATCTGTGCAGCGGGAACGACCTCGGACCACCAGGGGCCGAGGCAACCACCGTCTCATGGGGCCGGACACTCAGGGTCTGGGAAAAATCCAATATATATCCGGTGATATCTCGGGTGCTATTACAGATAGCGCAATAAATCAAAGTGCATTGTCTGTAGGAGGCCCTGGCGCATGAATCGGTGCAGCGGGAACGACCTCGGACCACCAGGGGCCGAGAAAATCAGCGTCTCATGGGGTCGGACAGTCAGGGTCAGGGAGAAATCCTATATATATCTGGTGATATCTCGGGTGCTATTAGAGATAGCGCAATAAATCAAAGTAAATTATCTGCAGGGGGTCCTAGCGCATGAATCTGTGCAGCGGGAACGACCTCGGAACACCAGGGGCCGAGAAAACCACAGTCTCAATGGGCCGGACACTCAGGGTCAGGGTAAAATCCAATATATATCTGGTGAAATCTCAGGTGCTATTACAGATAGCGCAATAAATCAAAGTGCATTGTCTGTAGGAGTCCCTGGCGCATGAATCTGTGCAGCGGGAACGACCTCGGACCACCAGGGGCCGAGACAACCACCGTCTCATGGGGCCGGACACTCATGGTCTGGGAAAAATCCAATATATATCCGGTGATATCTCGGGTGCTATTACAGATAGCGCAATAAATCAAAGTGCATTCTCTGTAGGAGGCCCTGGCGCATGAATCGGTGCAGCGGGAACGACCTCGGACCTCCAGGGGCCGAGAAAATCAGCGTCTCATGGGGTCGGACAGTCAGGGTCAGGGGAAAATCCAATATATATCTGGTGATATCTCGGGTGCTATTAGAGATAGCGCAATAAGCCAAAGGGAATTATCTGCAGGAGGCCCTGGCGCATGCATCTGTGCAGCGGGAACGACCTAGGACCACCAGGGGCCGAGAAAACCACAGTCTCATGGGGCCGGACACTCAGGGTCAGGGGAAAATCCAATATAGATCTGGTGATATCTCGGGTGCTATTACAGATAGCGCAATAAATCAAAGTGCATTGTCTGTAGGAGGCCCTGGCGCATGAATCTGTGCAGCGGGAACGACCTCGGACCACCAGGGGCCGAGAAAACCACAGTCTCATGGGGCCGGACGCTCAGGGTCAGGGGAAAATCCAGTATATAACTGGTGATATCTCGGGTGCTATTACAGATAGCGCAATAAATCAAAGTGCATTGTCTGTAGGAGGCCCTGGCGCATGAATCTGTGCAGCGGGAACGACCTCGGACCACCAGGGGCCGAGAAAACGACCGTCTCATGGGGCCGGACACTCAGGGTCAGTGAAAAATCCAATATATATCTGGTGATATCTCGGGTGCTATTACAGATAGCGCAATAAATCAAAGTGCATTGTCTGTAGGAGGCCCTGGCGCATGAATCTGTGCAGCGGGAACGACCTCGGACCCCCAGGGGCCGAGAAAACCACAGTCTCATGGGACCGGACACTCAGGGTCAGGAGAAAATCCAGTATATATCTGGTGATATCTCGGGTGCTATTAGAGATAGCGCAATAAACCAAAGTGAATTATCTGCAGGAGGCCCTGGCGCATGAATCTGTGCAGCGGCAACGACCTCGGACCACCAGGGGCCGAGAAAACCACCGTCTCACGGGGCCGGACACTCAGGGTCAGGGGAAAATCCGATATATATCTGGTGATATCTCGGGTGCTATTAGAGATAGCGCAATAAACCAAACTGAATTATCTGCAGGGGGCCCTGGCGCATGAATCTGTGCAGCGGGAACGACCTCGGGCCACCAGGGGCCGAGAAAACCGCAGTCTCATGGGGCCAGATACTCAGGGTCAGGGGAAAATCCAATATATATCTGGTGATATCTCGGGTTCTATTACAGATAGCCCGACAAATCAAAGTGCATTGCCCGCAGGAAGCCCTGGCGCACGAATCTGTGCAGCAGCAACGACGTCGGAACACCAGGGGCCAAAAAAATTACAGATTTTCGGTATCCGTCACCCAAGGTCATGTAAAAATCCAGCATATATCTGGTGATATCTCGGGTGCTATTAGAGATAGCGCGATAAATCAAAGTGCATTGTCTGCAGGAGGCCCTGGCGCATGCAGCTGTGCAGCAGCAACGACGTCGGAACACCAGGGGCCAAGAAAATTACAGATTTTCGGTATCCGTCACCCAAGGTCATGTAAGAATCCAGCATATATCTGGTGATATCTCGGGTTCTATTATAGATAGCGCGATAAATCAAAGTGCATTGTCTGCAGGAGGCCCTGGCGCATGCATATATGCAGCGGGAACAGCCTCGGACCACCAGGGGCAGAGAAAACCACCGTCTCATGGGGCCGGACACTCAGGGTCAGGGAAAAATCCAATATATATCCGGTGATATCTCGGGTGCTATTAGAGATAGCGCAATAAACCAAAGTGAATTATCTGCAGGAGGCCCTGGCGCATGAATCTGTGCAACGGGAACGACCTCGGACCACCAGGGGCCGAGAAAACCACAGTCTCATGGGGCCGGATACTCAGGGTCAGGGGAAAATCAAATATATATCTGGTGATATCTCGGGTGCTATTCGAGATAGCGCAATAAATCAAAGTGCATTACCTGTAGGAGGCCCTGGAACATGAATCTGTGCAGCGGGAACGTCCTCGGACCTCCAGGGGCCGAGACAACGACCGTCTCATGGGGCCGGACACTCAGGGTCAGGGTAAAATCCAATATATATCTGGTGATGTCTCGGGTGCTATTACAGATAGCGCAATAAATCAAAGTGCATTGTCTGTAGGAGGCCCTGGCGCATGAATCTGTGCAGCGGGAACGACCTCGGACCACCAGGGGCCGAGAAAACCACAGTCTCATGGGGCCGGACACTCAGGGTCAGGGTAAAATCCAATATATATCTGGTGATATCTCGGGTGCTATTACAGATAGCGCAATAAATCAAAGTGCATTGTCTGTAGGAGGCCCTGGCGCATGAATCTGTGCAGCGGGAATGACCTCGCACCACCAGGGGCCGAGAAAACCATCGTCACATGGGGCCGGACACTCAGGGTCAGGGAAAAATCCAATATATATCTGGTGATATCTCGGGTGCTGTTAGAGATAGCGCAATAAACCAAAGTGAATTATCTGCAGGAGGCCCTGGCGCATGAATCTGTGCAGCGGGAACGACCTCGGACCACCAGGGGCCGAGAAAACCACCGTCTCATGGGGCCGGACGCTCAGGGTCAGGAAAAATCCAATATATAACTGGTGATATCTCGGGTGCTATTAGAGATAGCGCAATAAACCAAAGTGAATTATCTGCAGGAGGCCCTGGCGCATGCATCTGTGCAGCGGGAACGACCACGGACCACCAGGGGCCGAGAAAACGACCGTCTCATGGGGCCGGACACTCAGGGTCAGGGAAAAATCCAATATATATCTGGTGATATCTCGGGTGCTATTACAGATAGCCCAATACATCAAAGTGGATTGTCTGTAGAAGGCCCAGGAGCATGAATCTGTGCAGCGGGAACGACCTCGGACCACCAGGGGCCGAGAAAACCACCGTCTCATGGAGCCGGACACTCAGGTTCAGGGAAAAATCCAATGTATATCTGGTGATATCTCGGGTGCTATTAGAGATAGCGCAATAAATCAAAGTGCACTTGTCCGTAGGAGGCCCTTGCGCATGAATCTGTTCAGCAGGAACGACATCGGACCACCAGGGGCCGAGAAAATTACAGATTTTCGGTATCCGTCACCCAAAGTCATGTAAAAATCCAGCATATATCTGGTGATATCTCGGGTGCTATTAGATATAGCGCAATAAATCAAAGTGCATTGTCTGCAGGAGGCCCTGGCGCATGAATCTGTGCAGCGGTATCTACCTCGGACCACCAGGGTCCGAGAAAATCACCGACACATGGGGCCGTGCACTCAGGTTCAGGGAAAAATCCAACATATATCTGGTGATATCTCGGGTTCTATTACAGATAGCGCGATAAATCAAAGTGCATTGTCTGCAGGAGGCCCTGGCACATAGATCTGTGCAGCGGGAATGACCTCGGACCACCAGGGTCCGAGAAAACCACCGACTCATGGGGCCGGACACTCAGGGTCAGGGAAAAATCAAATATACATCTGGCGATATCTCGGGTGCTATTAGAGATAGCGCAATAAATCAAAGTGGATTGTCTGGAGGAGGCTCTTGAGCATGAATCTATGCAGCGGTATCTACCTCGGACCACCAGGGTCCGAGAAAATCACCGACACATGTGGCCGGGCACTCAGGTTCAGGGAAAAATCCAATATATATCTGGTGATATCTCGGGTGCTATTAGAGATAGCGCAATAAACCAAAGTGGATTATCTGCAGGAGGCCCTGGCGCATGAATCTGTGCAGCGGGAACGTCCACGGACCACCAGGGGCCGAGACAACCACCGTCTCATGGGGCCGGACACGCAGGGTCAGGGAAAAATCCAATATATATCTGGTGATATCTCGGGTGCTTTTAGGGATAGCGCAATAAACCAAAGTGATTTATCTGCAGGGGGTCCTGGCGCATGAATCTGGGTAGCGGGAACGACCTCGGTCAACCAGGGGCCGAGAAAACCACAGTCTCATGAGGCCGGACACTCAGTGTCAGGGGAAAATCCAGTATATATCTGGTGATATCTCGGGTGCTATTAGAGATAGCGCAATGAACCAAAGTGAATTATCTGCAGGAGGCCCTGGCGCATGAATCTGTGCAGCGGGAACGACCTCGGACCACCAGGGGCCGAGAAAACCACCGTCTCATGGGGCCGGACGCTCAGGGTCAGGAAAAATCCAATATATATCTGGTGATATCTCGGGTGCTATTAGAGATACAGCAATAAATCAAAGTGCATTGTCCGTAGGAGGCCCTGGCGCATGAATCTGTGCAGCAGGAACGACATCGCACCACCAGGGGATGAGAAAATTACAGATTTTCGGTATCCGTCACCCAAAGTCATGTAAAAATCCAGCATATGTCTGGTGATATCTCGGGTGCTATTAGATATAGCGCAATAAATCAAAGTGCATTGTCTGCAGGAGGCCCTGGCGCATGAATCTGGCCAGCGGGAACGACCTCGGACCACCAGGGGCCGAGAAAACCACTGTCTCATGGGGCCAGACACTCAGGGTCAGGGAAAAATCCAATATATATCTGGTGATATCTCGGGTGCTATTACAGATAGCCCAATACATCAAAGTGGATTGTCTGTAGGAGGCCCAGGCGCATGAATATGTGCAGCGGGAACGACCTCGGACCACCAGGGGCCGAGAAAACCACCGTCTCATGGGGCCGGACACTCAGGGTCAGGGAAAAATCCAATATATATCTGGTGATATCTCGGGTGCTATTAGAGATAGCGCAATAAACCAAAGTGGATTATCTGCAGGAGGCCCTGGCGCATGAATCTGTGCAGCGGGAACGACCACGGACCACCAGGGGCCGAGACAACCACCGTCTCATGGTGCCGGACACGCAGGGTCAGGGAAAAATCCAATATATATCTGGTGATATCTCGGGTGCTTTTAGGGATAGCGCAATAAACCAAAGTAATTTATCTGCAGGGGGCCCTGGCGCATGAATCTGGGTAGCGGGAACGACCTCGGTCAACCAGGGGCCGAGAAAACCACAGTATCATGAGGCCGGACACTCAGTGTCAGGAAAAATCGAATATATAACTGGTGATATCTCGGGTGCTATTAGAGATAGCGCAATAAACCAAAGAGAATTATCTGCAGGAGGCCATGACGCATGCATCTGTGCAGCGGTTACGACCTCCGACCACCAGGGGCCGAGACAACCACCGTCTCATGGGGCCGGGCACTCAGGTTCAGGGAAAAATCAAATATATGTCTGGTGATATCTCGGGTGATATTACAGATAGCCCAATAAATCAAAGTGCATTGTCTGTAGGACCCCCTGGCGCATGAATCTGTGCAGCAGGAACGACCTCGGACAACCAGGGGCCGAGACAACCACCGTCTCATGGGGCCGGACACTCAGGGTCAGGGAAAAATCCAATATATATCTGGTGATATCTCGGGTGCTATTAGAGATAGCGCAATAAACCAAAGTGAATTATCTGCAGGAGGCCCTGGCGCATGAATCTGTGCAGCGGGAACGACCTCGGACCACCAGGGGCCGAGAAAACCACCGTCTCATGGGGCCGGACCCTCAGGGTCAGCGAAAAATCCAGGATCTATCTGGTGATATTTCGGTTGCTATTACAGATAGCGCAGTAAATCAAAGTGCGTTGTTTGTAGGAGGCCCTGGCGCATGAATCTGGGCAGAGGGAACGACCTCGGACCACCAGGGGCCGAGAAAACCACCGTCTCATGGGGCCGGACGCTCAGGGTCAGGAAAAATCCAATATATAACTGGTGATATCTCGGGTGCTATTAGAGATAGCGCAATAAACCAAACTGAATTATCTGCAGGCGGCCCTGGCGCATGAAGCTGTGCAGCGGGAACGACCTCGGGCCACCAGGGGCCGAGAAAACCACAGTCTCATGGGGCCGGATACTCAGGGTCAGGGGAAAATCCAATATATATCTGGTGATATCTCGGGTGCTATTAGAGATAGCGCAATAAATCAAAGTGCATTGTCCGTAGGAGGCCCTTGCGCATGAATCTGTGCAGCAGGGACGACGTCGGACCACCAGGGGCCGAGAAAACCACCGTCTCATGGGGCCGGACACTCAGGGTCAGGGAAAAATCCAATATATATCTGGTGATATCTCGGGTGCAATTAGAGATAGCGCAATAAACAAAAGTGGATTATCTGCAGGAGGCCCTGGCGCATGAATCTATGCAGCGGGAACGACCTCGGACCACCAGGGGTCGACGAAATCATCGTCTCATGGGGCCGGACTGTCAGGTTCAGGGAAAAATCCAATATATATCTGGTGATATCTCGGGTGCTTTTAGGGATAGCGCTATAAACCAAAGTGATTTATCTGCAGGAGGCCCTGGCGCATGAATCTGGGCAGCGGGAACGACCTCGGACCACCAGGGGCCGAGACAAGCACCGTCTCATGGGGCCGGACGCTCAGGGTCAGGAAAAATCCAATATATAACTGGTGATATCTCGGGTGCTATTAGAGATAGCGCAATAAACCAAAGTGAATTATCTGCAGGAGGCCCTGGCGCATGCATCTGTGCAGCGGGAACGACCACGGACCACCAGGGGCCGAGAAAACGACCGTCTCATGGGGCCGGACACTCAGGGTCAGGGAAAAATCCAATATATATCTGGTGATATCTCGGGTGCTATTACAGATAGCCCAATACATCAAAGTGGATTGTCTGTAGAAGGCCCAGGAGCATGATTCTGTGCAGCGGGAACGACCTCGGACCACCAGGGGCCGCGAAAACCACCGTCTCATGGGGCCGGACAATCAGGGTCAGGGAAAAATCCAATATATATCTGGTGATATCTCGGGTGCTATTAGAGATAGCGCAATTAACCAAAGTGGATAATCTGCAGGAGGCCCTGGCGAATGAATCTGTGCAGCGGGAACGACCTCGGACTACCAGGGGCCGAGAAAACCACCGTCTCATGGGGCCGGGCGCTCAGGGTCAGCGAAAAATCCAGGATATATCTGGTGATATCTCGGTTGCTATTACAGATAGCGCAGTAAATCAAAGTGCGTTGTTTGTAGGAGGCCCTGGCGCATGAATCTGGGCAGCGGGAACGACCTCGGACCACCAGGGGCCGAGAAAACCACCGTCTCATGGGGCCGGACGCTCAGGGTCAGGAAAAATCCAATATATAACTGGTGATATCTCGGGTGCTATTAGAGATAGCGCAATAAACCAAAGTGAATTACCTGCAGGAGGCCGTGGCGCACGCATCCGTGCAGCGGGAACGACCTCGGACCACCAGGGGCCGAGAAAACCACCGTCGCATGGGGCCGGACACTCAGGGTCAGGGGAAAATCCAATATATATCTGGTGATATCCCGGGTGCTATTACAGATAGCGCAATAAATCAAAGTGCATTGTCTGTAGGAGACCCTGGCGCATGAATCTGTGCAGCGGGAACGACCTGGGACCACCAGGGGCCGAGAAAACGTCCGTCACATGGGGCCGGACACTCAGGGTCAGTGAAAAATCCAATATATATCTGGTGATATCTCGGCTGCTATTACAGATAGCGCAATAAATCAAAGTGCATTGTCTGTAGGAGGCCCTGGCGCATGAATCTGTGCAGCGGGAACGACCTCGGACCACCAGGGGCCGAGACAACCACCGTCTCATGGGGCCGGACACTCAGGGTCTGGGAAAAATCCAATATATATCCGGTGATATCTCGGGTCCTATTACAGATAGCGAAATAAATCAAAGTGCATTGTCTGTAGGAGACCCTGGCGCATGAATCTGTGCAGCGGGAACGACCTCGGACCACCAGGGACCGAGGAAACCACAGTCTCATGGGGCCGGACACTCAGGGTCAGGGGAAAATCCAATATATATCTGGTGATATCTCGGGTGCTATAAGATATAGCGCAATAAACCAAAGTGAATTATCTGCAGGAGGACCTGGCGCATGAATCTGTGCAACCGGAACGACCTCGGACCACCAGGGGCCGAGAAAACCACCGTCCCGAGGGGCCGGACACTTAGGGTCAGTGAAAAATCCAATATATATCTGGTGATTTCACGGGTGCTATTACAGATAGCGCAATAAATCAAAGTGAATTACCTGCAGGAGGCCCTGGCGCATGAATCTGTGCAACGGGAACGACCTCGGACCACCAGGGGGAGAGAAAACCACAGTCTCATGGGGCCGGACGCTCAGGGTCAGGGAAAAATCCAATATATATCTGGTGATATCCCGGGTGCTATTACAGATAGCGCAATAAATCAAAGTGCATTGTCTGTAGGAGTCCCTGGCGCATGAATCTGTGCAGCGGGAACGACCTCGGACCACCAGGGGCTGAGAAAACGTCCGTCTCATGGGGCCGGACACTCAGGGTCAGTGAAAAATCCAATATATATCTGGTGATATCTCGGCTGCTATTACAGATAGCGCAATAAATCAAAGTGCATTGTCTGTAGGAGGCCCTGGCGCATGAATCTGTGCAGCGGGAACGACCTCGGACCACCAGGGGCCGAGACAACCCCCGTCTCATGGGGCCGGACACTCAGGGTCTGGGAAAAATCCAATATATATCCGGTGATATCTCGGGTCCTATTACAGATAGCGAAATAAATCAAAGTGCATTGTCTGTAGGAGACCCTGGCGCATGAATCTGTGCAGCGGGAACGACCTCGGACCACCAGGGACCGAGGAAACCACAGTCTCATGGGGCCGGACACTCAGGGTCAGGGGAAAATCCAATATATATCTGGTGATATCTCGGGTGCTATAAGATATAGCGCAATAAACCAAAGTGAATTATCTGCAGGAGGACCTGGCGCATGAATCTGTGCAACCGGAACGACCTCGGACCACCAGGGGCCGAGAAAACCACCGTCCCGAGGGGCCGGACACTTAGGGTCAGTGAAAAATCCAATATATATCTGGTGATATCACGGGTGCTATTACAGATAGCGCAATAAATCAAAGTGAATTATCTGCAGGAGGCCCTGGCGCATGAATCTGTGCAACGGGAACGACCTCGGACCACCAGGGGGAGAGAAAACCACAGTCTCATGGGGCCGGACGCTCAGGGTCAGGGAAAAATCCAATATATATCTGGTGATATCTTGGGTGCTATTAGAGATAGCGCAATAAACCAAAGTGAATTATCTCCAGGAGAACCTGGCGCATGAATCAGTGCAACGGGAACGACCTCGGACCACCAGGGGCCGAAAAAACCACAGTCTCATGGGGCGGGACACTCAGGGTCAGGGGAAAATCCAATATATATCTGGTGATATCCCGGGTGCTATTACAGATAGCGCAATAAATCAAAGTGCATTGTCTGTAGGAATCCCTGGCGCATGAATCTGTGCAGCGGGAACGACCTCGGACCACCAGGGGCCGAGACAACCACCGTCTCATGGGGCCGGACACTCAGGGTCTGGGAAAAATCCAATATATATCCGGTGATATCTCGGGTGCTATGACAGATAGCGCAATAAATCAAAGTGCATTGTCTGTAGGAGGCCCTGGCGCATGAATCTGTGCAGCGGGAACGACCTCGGACCACCAGGGGCCGAGAAAACGTCCGTCTCATGGGGCCGGGCACTCAGGGTCAGTGAAAAATCCAATATATATCTGGTGATATCTCGGCTGCTATAAGATATAGCGCAATAAACCAAAGTGAATTATCTGCAGGAGGACCTGGCGCATGAATCTGTGCAACCGGAACGACCTCGGACCACCAGGGGCCGAGAAAACCACCGTCCCGAGAGGCCGGACACTTAGGGTCAGTGAAAAATCCAATATATATCTGGTGATATCACGGGTGCTATTACAGATAGCGCAATAAATCGAAGTAAATTATCTGCAGGGGGCCCTGGCGCATGAATCTGTGCAGCGGGAACGACCTCGGACCACCAGGGGCCGAGAAAACCACAGTCTCATGGGGCCGGACACTCAGGGTCAGGGGAAAATCCAATATATATCTGGTGATATCTCGGGTGCTATTTGAGATAGCGCAATAAACCAAAGTGAATTATCTGCAGGAGGCCCTGGCGCATGAATCCGTGCAGCGGGAACGACCTCGGAACACCAGGGGCCGAAAAAACCACAGTCTCATGGGGCCGGACACTCAGGGTCAGGGGAAAATCCAATATATATCTGGTGATATCTCGGGTCCTATTACAGATAGCGCAATAAATCAAAGTGCATTGTCTGTAGGAGGCCGTGGCGCATGAATCTGGGCAGCGGGAACGACCTCGGACCACCAGGGACCGAGGAAACCACAGTCTCATGGGGCCGGACACTCAGGGTCAGGGGAAAATCCAATATATATCTGGTGATATCTCGGGTGCTATTAGATATTGCGCAATAAACCAAAGTGAATTATCTGCAGGAGGACCTGGCGCATGAATCTGTGCAACGGGAACGACCTCGGACCACCAGGGGCCGAGAAAACCACCGTCCCGAGGGGCCGGACACTTAGGGTCAGTGAAAAATCCAATATATATCTGGTGATATCACGGGTGCTATTGCAGATAGCGCAATAAATCAAAGTGAATTATCTGCAGGAGGCCCTGGCGCATGAATCTGTGCAACGGCAACGACCTCGGACCACCAGGTGCCGAAAAAACCACAGTCTCATGGGGCGGGACACTCAGGGTCAGGGGAAAATCCAATATATATCTGGTGATATCTCGGGTGCTATTAGAGATACCGCAATAAACCAAAGTGAATTATCTGCAGGAGGACCTGGCGCATGAATCTGTGCAACGGGAACGACCTCGGACCACAAGGGGCCGAGAAAACGACAGTCTCAAGGGGCCGGACACTCAGGGTCAGGGGAAAGTCCAATATATATCTGGTGATATCTCGGGTGCTATTACAGATAGCGCAATAAATCAAAGTGCATTGTCTGTAGGAGGACCTGGCGTATAAATGTGGCCAGCGGGAACGACCTCGGACCACCAGGGGCCGAGAAAACCACTGTCTCATGGGGCCGGACACTCAGGGTCAGGGGAAAATCCAATATTTATCTGGTGGTATCTCGGGCGCTATTACAGATAGCGCAATAAATCAAAGTGCATTGCCTGTAGGAGGCCCAGGCGTACGAATCTGTGCATCGGGAACGACCTCGGATCACCAGGGGCCGAGACAACCACCGTCTCATGGGGCCGGACACTCAGGGTCTGGGAAAAATCCAATATATATCTGGTGATATCCCGGGTGCTATTACAGATAGCGCAATAAATCAAATTGCATTGTCTGTAGGAGTCCCTGGCGCATGAATCTGTGCAGCGGGAACGACCTCGGACCACCAGGGGCCGAGACAACCACTGTCTCATGGGGCCGGACACTCAGGGTCTGGGAAAAATCCAATATATATCCGGTGATATCTCGGGTCCTATTACAGATAGCGAAATAAATCAAAGTGCATTGTCTGTAGGAGACCCTGGCGCATGAATCTGTGCAGCGGGAACGACCTCGGACCACCAGGGACCGAGGAAACCATAGTCTCATGGGGCCGGACACTCAGGGTCAGGGGAAAATCCAATATATATCTGGTGATATCTCGGGTGCTATAAGATATAGCGCAATAAACCAAAGTGAATTATCTGCAGGAGGACCTGGCGCATGAATCTGTGCAACCGGAACGACCTCGGACCACCAGGAGCCGAGAAAACCACCGTCCCGAGGGGCCGGACCCTTAGGGTCAGTGAAAAATCCAATATATATCTGGTGATATCACGGGTGCTATTACAGATAGCGCAATAAATCAAAGTGAATTATCTGCAGGAGGCCCTGGCGCATGAATCTGTGCAACGGGAACGACCTCGGACCACCAGGGGGAGAGAAAACCACAGTCTCATGGGGCCGGACGCTCAGGGTCAGGGAAAAATCCAATATATATCTGGTGATATCCCGGGTGCTATTACAGATAGCGCAATAAATCAAAGTGCATTGTCTGTAGGAGTCCCTGGCGCATGAATCTGTGCAGCGGGAACGACCTCGGACCACCAGGGGCCGAGAAAACGTCCGTCTCATGGGGCCGGACACTCAGGGTCAGTGAAAAATCCAATATATATCTGGTGATATCTCGGCTGCTATTGCAGATAGCGCAAATAAATCAAAGTGCATTGTCTGTAGGAGGCCCTGGCGCATGAATCTGTGCAGCGGGAACGACCTCGGACCACCAGGGGCAGAGACAACCACCGTCTCATGGGGCCGGACACTCAGGGTCTGGGAAAAATCCAATATATATCCGGTGATATCTCGGGTCCTATTACAGATAGCGAAATAAATCAAAGTGCATTGTCTGTAGGAGACCCTGGCGCATGTATCTGTGCAGCGGGAACGACCTCGGACCACCAGGGACCGAGGAAACCACAGTCTCATGGGGCCGGACACTCAGGGTCAGGGGAAAATCCAATATATATCTGGTGATATCTCGGGTGCTATAAGATATAGCGCAATAAACCAAAGTGAATTATCTGCAGTAGGACCTGGCGCATGAATCTGTGCAACCGGAACGACCTCGGACCACCAGGGGCCGAGAAAACCACCGTCCCGAGGGGCCGGACACTTAGGGTCAGTGAAAAATCCAATATATATCTGGTGATATCACGGGTGCTATTACAGATAGCGCAATAAATCAAAGTGAATTATCTGCAGGAGGCCCTGGCGAATGAATCTGTGCAACGGGAACGACCTCGGACCACCAGGGGGAGAGAAAACCACAGTCTCATGGGGCCGGACGCTCAGGGTCAGGTAAAAATCCAATATATATCTGGTGATATCTTGGGTGCTATTAGAGATAGCGCAATAAACCAAAGTGAATTATCTGCAGGAGAACCTGGCGCATGAATCTGTGCAACGGGAACGACCTCGGACCACCAGGGGCCGAAAAAACCACAGTCTCATGGGGCGGGACACTCAGGGTCAGGGGAAAATACAATATATATCTGGTGATATCCCGGGTGCTATTACAGATAGCGCAATAAATCAAAGTGCATTGTCTGTAGGAGGCCCTGGCGCATGAATCTGTGCAGCGGGAACGACCTCGGACCACCAGGGGCCGAGACAACCACCGTCTCATGGGGCCGGACACTCAGGGTCTGGGAAAAATCCAATATATATCCGGTGATAACTCGGGTGCTATGACAGATAGCGCAATAAATCAATGTGCATTGTCTGTAGGAGGCCGTGGCGCATGAATCTGTGCAGCGGGAACGACCTCGGACCACCAGGGGCCGAGAAAACGTCCGTCTCATGGGGCCGGGCACTCAGGGTCAGTGAAAAATCCAATATATATCTGGTGATATCTTGGCTGCTATTACAGGTAGGGCAATAAATCAAAGTGCGTTGCCTGTAGGAGGCCCTGGCGCATGAATCTGTGCAGCGGGAACGACCTCGGACCACCAGGGGCCGAGAAAACCACCGTCTCATAGGGCCGGACACTCAGGGTCTGGGAAAAATCCAATACATATCCGGTGATATCTCGGGTTCTATTACAGATAGCGCAATAAATCAAAGTGCATTGTCTGTAGGAGTCCCTGGCGCATGAATCTGTGCAGCGGGAACGACCTCGGACCACCAGGGGCCGAGAAAACGTCCGTCTCATGGGGCCGGGCACTCAGGGTCAGTGAAAAATCCAATATATATCTGGTGATATCTCGGCTGCTATTACAGGTAGGGCAATAAATCAAAGTGCCTTGCCTGTAGGAGGCCCTGGCGCATGAATCTGTGCAGCGGGAACGACCTCGGACCACCAGGGGCCGAGAAAACCACCGTCTCATAGGGCCGGACACTCAGGGTCTGGGAAAAATCCAATACATATCCGGTGATATCTCGGGTTCTATTACAGATAGCGCAATAAATCAAAGTGAATTATCTGCAGGAGGCCCTGGCGCATGAATCTGTGTAGCGGGAACGACCTCGGACCACCAGGGGCCGGACACTGAGGGTCAGGGAAAAATCCAATATATATCTGGTGATATCTCGGGTGCTATTACAGATAGCGCAATAAATCAAAGTGAATTATCTGCAGGAGGCCCTGGAGCATGAATCTGTGCAACGGGAACGACCTCGGACCACCAGGGGCCGAAAAAACCACAGTCTCATGGGGCCGGACACTCAGGGTCAGGGGAAAATCCAATATATATCTGGTGATATCTCGGGTGCTATTACAGATAGCGCAATAAATCAAAGTGAATTATCTGCAGGAGGCCCTGGCGCATGAATCTGTGTAGCGGGAACGACCTCGGACCACCAGGGGCCGGACACTCAGGGTCAGGGAAAAATCCAATATATATCTGGTGATATCTCGGGTGCTATTACAGATAGCGCAATAAATCAAAGTGAATTATCTGCAGGAGGCCCTGGAGCATGAATCTGTGCAACGGGAACGACCTCGGACCACCAGGGGCCGAAAAAACCACAGTCTCATGGGGCCGGACACTCAGGGTCAGGGGAAAATCCAATATATATCTGGTGGTATCTCGGGTGCTATTAGAGATAGCGCAATAAACCAAAGTGAATTATCTGCAGGAGGACCTGGCGCATGAATCTGTGCAACGGGAATGACCTCGGACCACCAGGGGCCGAGAAAACGACAGTCTCAAGGGGCCCTACACTCAGGGTCAGGGGAAAATCCAATATGGATCTGGTGATATCTCAGGTGCTATTACAGATAGCGCAATAAATCAAAGTGCATTGTCTGTAGGAGGCCCTGGCGCATGAATCTGTGCAGCGGGAACGACCTCGGACCACCAGGGGCCGAGAAAACCACCGTCTCATGGTGCCGGATATTCAGGGACAGTGAAAAATCCAATATATATCTGGTGATATCTCGTGTGCTATTACAGATAGCGCAATAAATCAAAGTGCATTGTCTGTAGGAGGCCCTGGCGCATGAATCTGTGCAGCGGGAACGACCTCGGACCACCAGGGGCCGAGAAAACCACAGTCTCATGGGGCCGGACACTCAGGGTCAGGGGAAAATCCAATATATATCTGGTGATATCTCGTGTCCTATTACAGATAGCGAAATAAATCAAAGTGCATTGTCTGTAGGAGACCCTGGCGCATGAATATGTGCAGCGGGAACGACCTCGGACCACCAGGAACCGAGGAAACCACAGTCTCATGGGGCCGGACACTCAGGGTCAGGGAAAAATCCAATACATATCCGGTGATATCTCGGGTTCTATTACAGATAGCGCAATAAATCAAAGTGAATTATCTGCAGGAGGCCCTGGCGAATGAATCTGTGCAACGGGAACGACCTCGGACCACCAGGGGGAGAGAAAACCACAGTCTCATGGGGCCGGACGCTCAGGGTCAGGGAAAAATCCAATATATATCTGGTGATATCTTGGGTGCTATTAGAGATAGCGCAATAAACCAAAGTGAATTATCTCCAGGAGAACCTGGCGCATGAATCTGTGCAACGGGAACGACCTCGGACCACCAGGGGCCGAAAAAACCACAGTCTCATGGGGCGGGACACTCAGGGTCAGGGGAAAATCCAATATATATCTGGTGATATCCCGGGTGCTATTACAGATAGCGCAATAAATCAAAGTGCATTGTCTGTAGGAATCCCTGGCGCATGAATCTGTGCAGCGGGAACGACCTCGGACCACCAGGGGCCGAGACAACCACCGTCTCATGGGGCCGGACACTCAGGGTCTGGGAAAAATCCAATATATATCCGGTGATATCTCGGGTGCTATGACAGATAGCGCAATAAATCAAAGTGCAATGTCTGTAGGAGGCCCTGGCGCATGAATCTGTGCAGCGGGAACGACCTCGGACCACCAGGGGCCGAGAAAACGTCCGTCTCATGGGGCCGGGCACTCAGGGTCAGTGAAAAATCCAATATATATCTGGTGATATCTCGGCTGCTATAAGATATAGCGCAATAAACCAAAGTGAATTATCTGCAGGAGGACCTGGCGCATGAATCTGTGCAACCGGAACGACCTCGGACCACCAGGGGCCGAGAAAACCACCGTCCCGAGAGGCCGGACACTTAGGGTCAGTGAAAAATCCAATATATATCTGGTGATATCACGGGTGCTATTACAGATAGCGCAATAAATCGAAGTAAATTATCTGCAGGGGGCCCTGGCGCATGAATCTGTGCAGCGGGAACGACCTCGGACCACCAGGGGCCGAGAAAACCACAGTCTCATGGGGCCGGACACTCAGGGTCAGGGGAAAATCCAATATATATCTGGTGATATCTCGGGTGCTATTTGAGATAGCGCAATAAACCAAAGTGAATTATCTGCAGGAGGCCCTGGCGCATGAATCCGTGCAGCGGGAATGACCTCGGAACACCAGGGGCCGAAAAAACCACAGTCTCATGGGGCCGGACACTCAGGGTCAGGGGAAAATCCAATATATATCTGGTGATATCTCGGGTCCTATTACAGATAGCGCAATAAATCAAAGTGCATTGTCTGTAGGAGGCCGTGGCGCATGAATCTGGGCAGCGGGAACGACCTCGGACCACCAGGGACCGAGGAAACCACAGTCTCATGGGGCCGGACACTCAGGGTCAGGGGAAAATCCAATATATATCTGGTGATATCTCGGGTGCTATTAGATATTGCGCAATAAACCAAAGTGAATTATCTGCAGGAGGACCTGGCGCATGAATCTGTGCAACGGGAACGACCTCGGACCACCAGGGGCCGAGAAAACCACCGTCCCGAGGGGCCGGACACTTAGGGTCAGTGAAAAATCCAATATATATCTGGTGATATCACGGGTGCTATTGCAGATAGCGCAATAAATCAAAGTGAATTATCTGCAGGAGGCCCTGGCGCATGAATCTGTGCAACGGCAACGACCTCGGACCACCAGGTGCCGAAAAAACCACAGTCTCATGGGGCGGGACACTCAGGGTCAGGGGAAAATCCAATATATATCTGGTGATATCTCGGGTGCTATTAGAGATACCGCAATAAACCAAAGTGAATTATCTGCATGAGGACCTGGCGCATGAATCTGTGCAACGGGAACGACCTCGGACCACAAGGGGCCGAGAAAACGACAGTCTCAAGGGGCCGGACACACAGGGTCAGGGGAAAGTCCAATATATATCTGGTGATATCTCGGGTGCTATTACAGATAGCGCAATAAATCAAAGTGCATTGTCTGTAGGAGGACCTGGCGTATAAATGTGGCCAGCGGGAACGACCTCGGACCACCAGGGGCCGAGAAAACCACTGTCTCATGGGGCCGGACACTCAGGGTCAGGGGAAAATCCAATATTTATCTGGTGGTATCTCGGGCGCTATTACAGATAGCGCAATAAATCAAAGTGCATTGCCTGTAGGAGGCCCAGGCGTACGAATCTGTGCATCGGGAACGACCTCGGATCACCAGGGGCCGAGACAACCACCGTCTCATGGGGCCGGACACTCAGGGTCTGGGAAAAATCCAATATATATCTGGTGATATCCCGGGTGCTATTACAGATAGCGCAATAAATCAAATTGCATTGTCTGTAGGAGTCCCTGGCGCATGAATCTGTGCAGCGGGAACGACCTCGGACCACCAGGGGCCGAGACAACCACTGTCTCATGGGGCCGGACACTCAGGGTCTGGGAAAAATCCAATATATATCCGGTGATATCTCGGGTCCTATTACAGATAGCGAAGTAAATCAAAGTGCATTGTCTGTAGGAGACCCTGGCGCATGAATCTGTGCAGCGGGAACTACCTCGGACCACCAGGGACCGAGGAAACCATAGTCTCATGGGGCCGGACACTCAGGGTCAGGGGAAAATCCAATATATATCTGGTGATATCTCGGGTGCTATAAGATATAGCGCAATAAACCAAAGTGAATTATCTGCAGGAGGACCTGGCGCATGAATCTGTGCAACCGGAACGACCTCGGACCACCAGGAGCCGAGAAAACCACCGTCCCGAGGGGCCGGACCCTTAGGGTCAGTGAAAAATCCAATATATATCTGGTGATATCACGGGTGCTATTACAGATAGCGCAATAAATCAAAGTGAATTATCTGCAGGAGGCCCTGGCGCATGAATCTGTGCAACGGGAACGACCTCGGACCACCAGGGGGAGAGAAAACCACAGTCTCATGGGGCCGGACGCTCAGGGTCAGGGAAAAATCCAATATATATCTGGTGATATCCCGGGTGCTATTACAGATAGCGCAATAAATCAAAGTGCATTGTCTGTAGGAGTCCCTGGCGCATGAATCTGTGCAGCGGGAACGACCTCGGACCACCAGGGGCCGAGAAAACGTCCGTCTCATGGGGCCGGACACTCAGGGTCAGTGAAAAATCCAATATATATCTGGTGATATCTCGGCTGCTATTGCAGATAGCGCAATAAATCAAAGTGCATTGTCTGTAGGAGGCCCTGGCGCATGAATCTGTGCAGCGGGAACGACCTCGGACCACCAGGGGCAGAGACAACCACCGTCTCATGGGGCCGGACACTCAGGGTCTGGGAAAAATCCAATATATATCCGGTGATATCTCGGGTCCTATTACAGATAGCGAAATAAATCAAAGTGCATTGTCTGTCGGAGGCCCTGGCGCATGAATCTGTGCAGCGGGAACGACCTCGGACCACCAGGGGCCGAGACAACCACCGTCTCATGGGGCCGGACACTCAGGGTCAGCGAAAAATCCAATATATATCTGGTGATATCTCGGCTGCTATTGCAGATAGCGCAATAAATCAAAGTGCATTGTCTGTAGGAGGCCCTGGCGCATGAATCTGTGCAGCGGGAACGACCTCGGACCACCAGGGGCAGAGACAACCACCGTCTCATGGGGCCGGACACTCAGGGTCTGGGAAAAATCCAATATATATCCGGTGATATCTCGGGTCCTATTACAGATAGCGAAATAAATCAAAGTGCATTGTCTGTAGGAGACCCTGGCGCATGAATCTGTGCAGCGGGAACGACCTCGGACCACCAGGGACCGAGGAAACCACAGTCTCATGGGGCCGGACACTCAGGGTCAGGGGAAAATCCAATATATATCTGGTGATATCTCGGGTGCTATAAGATATAGCGCAATAAACCAAAGTGAATTATCTGCAGTAGGACCTGGCGCATGAATCTGTGCAACCGGAACGACCTCGGACCACCAGGGGCCGAGAAAACCAACGTCCCGAGGGGCCGGACACTTAGGGTCAGTGAAAAATCCAATATATATCTGGTGATATCTCGGCTGCTATTGCAGATAGCGCAATAAATCAAAGTGCATTGTCTGTAGGAGGCCCTGGCGCATGAATCTGTGCAGCGGGAACGACCTCGGACCACCAGGGGCAGAGACAACCACTGTCTCATGGGGCCGGACACTCAGGGTCAGGGGAAAATCCAATATTTATCTGGTGGTATCTCGGGCGCTATTACAGATAGCGCAATAAATCAAAGTGCATTGCCTGTAGGAGGCCCAGGCGTACGAATCTGTGCATCGGGAACGACCTCGGATCACCAGGGGCCGAGACAACCACCGTCTCATGGGGCCGGACACTCAGGGTCTGGGAAAAATCCAATATATATCTGGTGATATCCCGGGTGCTATTACAGATAGCGCAATAAATCAAATTGCATTGTCTGTAGGAGTCCCTGGCGCATGAATCTGTGCAGCGGGAACGACCTCGGACCACCAGGGGCCGAGACAACCACTGTCTCATGGGGCCGGACACTCAGGGTCTGGGAAAAATCCAATATATATCCGGTGATATCTCGGGTCCTATTACAGATAGCGAAATAAATCAAAGTGCATTGTCTGTAGGAGACCCTGGCGCATGAATCTGTGCAGCGGGAACTACCTCGGACCACCAGGGACCGAGGAAACCATAGTCTCATGGGGCCGGACACTCAGGGTCAGGGGAAAATCCAATATATATCTGGTGATATCTCGGGTGCTATAAGATATAGCGCAATAAACCAAAGTGAATTATCTGCAGGAGGACCTGGCGCATGAATCTGTGCAACCGGAACGACCTCGGACCACCAGGAGCCGAGAAAACCACCGTCCCGAGGGGCCGGACCCTTAGGGTCAGTGAAAAATCCAATATATATCTGGTGATATCACGGGTGCTATTACAGATAGCGCAATAAATCAAAGTGAATTATCTGCAGGAGGCCCTGGCGCATGAATCTGTGCAACGGGAACGACCTCGGACCACCAGGGGGAGAGAAAACCACAGTCTCATGGGGCCGGACGCTCAGGGTCAGGGAAAAATCCAATATATATCTGGTGATATCCCGGGTGCTATTACAGATAGCGCAATAAATCAAAGTGCATTGTCTGTAGGAGTCCCTGGCGCATGAATCTGTGCAGCGGGAACGACCTCGGACCACCAGGGGCCGAGAAAACGTCCGCCTCATGGGGCCGGACACTCAGGGTCAGTGAAAAATCCAATATATATCTGGTGATATCTCGGCTGCTATTGCAGATAGCGCAATAAATCAAAGTGCATTGTCTGTAGGAGGCCCTGGCGCATGAATCTGTGCAGCGGGAACGACCTCGGACCACCAGGGGCAGAGACAACCACCGTCTCATGGGGCCGGACACTCAGGGTCTGGGAAAAATCCAATATATATCCGGTGATATCTCGGGTCCTATTACAGATAGCGAAATAAATCAAAGTGCATTGTCTGTAGGAGACCCTGGCGCATGAATCTGTGCAGCGGGAACGACCTCGGACCACCAGGGACCGAGGAAACCACAGTCTCATGGGGCCGGACACTCAGGGTCAGGGGAAAATCCAATATATATCTGGTGATATCTCGGGTGCTATAAGATATAGCGCAATAAACCAAAGTGAATTATCTGCAGTAGGACCTGGCGCATGAATCTGTGCAACCGGAACGACCTCGGACCACCAGGGGCCGAGAAAACCACCGTCCCGAGGGGCCGGACCCTTAGGGTCAGTGAAAAATCCAATATATATCTGGTGATATCACGGGTGCTATTACAGATAGCGCAATAAACCAAAGTGAATTATCTGCAGGAGAACCTGGCGCATGAATCTGTGCAACGGGAACGACCTCGGACCACCAGGGGCCGAAAAAACCACAGTCTCATGGGGCGGGACACTCAGGGTCAGGGGAAAATACAATATATATCTGGTGATATCCCGGGTGCTATTACAGATAGCGCAATAAATCAAAGTGCATTGTCTGTAGGAGGCCCTGGCGCATGAATCTGTGCAGCGGGAACGACCTCGGACCACCAGGGGCCGAGACAACCACCGTCTCATGGGGCCGGACACTCAGGGTCTGGGAAAAATCCAATATATATCCGGTGATAACTCGGGTGCTATGACAGATAGCGCAATAAATCAATGTGCATTGTCTGTAGGAGGCCGTGGCGCATGAATCTGTGCAGCGGGAACGACCTCGGACCACCAGGGGCCGAGAAAACGTCCGTCTCATGGGGCCGGGCACTCAGGGTCAGTGAAAAATCCAATATATATCTGGTGATATCTTGGCTGCTATTACAGGTAGGGCAATAAATCAAAGTGCGTTGCCTGTAGGAGGCCCTGGCGCATGAATCTGTGCAGCGGGAACGACCTCGGACCACCAGGGGCCGAGAAAACCACCGTCTCATAGGGCCGGACACTCAGGGTCTGGGAAAAATCCAATACATATCCGGTGATATCTCGGGTTCTATTACAGATAGCGCAATAAATCAAAGTGCATTGTCTGTAGGAGTCCCTGGCGCATGAATCTGTGCAGCGGGAACGACCTCGGACCACCAGGGGCCGAGAAAACGTCCGTCTCATGGGGCCGGGCACTCAGGGTCAGTGAAAAATCCAATATATATCTGGTGATATCTCGGCTGCTATTACAGGTAGGGCAATAAATCAAAGTGCCTTGCCTGTAGGAGGCCCTGGCGCATGAATCTGTGCAGCGGGAACGACCTCGGACCACCAGGGGCCGAGAAAACCACCGTCTCATAGGGCCGGACACTCAGGGTCTGGGAAAAATCCAATACATATCCGGTGATATCTCGGGTTCTATTACAGATAGCGCAATAAATCAAAGTGAATTATCTGCAGGAGGCCCTGGCGCATGAATCTGTGTAGCGGGAACGACCTCGGACCACCAGGGGCCGGACACTCAGGGTCAGGGAAAAATCCAATATATATCTGGTGATATCTCGGGTGCTATTACAGATAGCGCAATAAATCAAAGTGAATTATCTGCAGGAGGCCCTGGAGCATGAATCTGTGCAACGGGAACGACCTCGGACCACCAGGGGCCGAAAAAACCACAGTCTCATGGGGCCGGACACTCAGGGTCAGGGGAAAATCCAATATATATCTGGTGATATCTCGGGTGCTATTACAGATAGCGCAATAAATCAAAGTGAATTATCTGCAGGAGGCCCTGGCGCATGAATCTGTGTAGCGGGAACGACCTCGGACCACCAGGGGCCGGACACTCAGGGTCAGGGAAAAATCCAATATATATCTGGTGATATCTCGGGTGCTATTACAGATAGCGCAATAAATCAAAGTGAATTATCTGCAGGAGGCCCTGGAGCATGAATCTGTGCAACGGGAACGACCTCGGACCACCAGGGGCCGAAAAAACCACAGTCTCATGGGGCCGGACACTCAGGGTCAGGGGAAAATCCAATATATATCTGGTGATATCTCGGGTGCTATTAGAGATAGCGCAATAAACCAAAGTGAATTATCTGCAGGAGGACCTGGCGCATGAATCTGTGCAACGGGAATGACCTCGGACCACCAGGGGCCGAGAAAACGACAGTCTCAAGGGGCCCTACACTCAGGGTCAGGGGAAAATCCAATATGGATCTGGTGATATCTCGGGTGCTATTACAGATAGCGCAATAAATCAAAGTGCATTGTCTGTAGGAGGCCCTGGCGCATGAATCTGTGCAGCGGGAACGACCTCGGACCACCAGGGGCCGAGAAAACCACCGTCTCATGGTGCCGGATATTCAGGGACAGTGAAAAATCCAATATATATCTGGTGATATCTCGTGTGCTATTACAGATAGCGCAATAAATCAAAGTGCATTGTCTGTAGGAGGCCCTGGCGCATGAATCTGTGCAGCGGGAACGACCTCGGACCACCAGGGGCCGAGAAAACCACAGTCTCATGGGGCCGGACACTCAGGGTCAGGGGAAAATCCAATATATATCTGGTGATATCTCGTGTCCTATTACAGATAGCGAAATAAATCAAAGTGCATTGTCTGTAGGAGACCCTGGCGCATGAATATGTGCAGCGGGAACGACCTCGGACCACCAGGAACCGAGGAAACCACAGTCTCATGGGGCCGGACACTCAGGGTCAGGGAAAAATCCAATACATATCCGGTGATATCTCGGGTTCTATTACAGATAGCGCAATAAATCAAAGTGAATTATCTGCAGGAGGCCCTGGCGAATGAATCTGTGCAACGGGAACGACCTCGGACCACCAGGGGGAGAGAAAACCACAGTCTCATGGGGCCGGACGCTCAGGGTCAGGTAAAAATCCAATATATATCTGGTGATATCTTGGGTGCTATTAGAGATAGCGCAATAAACCAAAGTGAATTATCTGCAGGAGAACCTGGCGCATGAATCTGTGCAACGGGAACGACCTCGGACCACCAGGGGCCGAAAAAACCACAGTCTCATGGGGCGGGACACTCAGGGTCAGGGGAAAATACAATATATATCTGGTGATATCCCGGGTGCTATTACAGATAGCGCAATAAATCAAAGTGCATTGTCTGTAGGAGGCCCTGGCGCATGAATCTGTGCAGCGGGAACGACCTCGGACCACCAGGGGCCGAGACAACCACCGTCTCATGGGGCCGGACACTCAGGGTCTGGGAAAAATCCAATATATATCCGGTGATAACTCGGGTGCTATGACAGATAGCGCAATAAATCAAAGTGCATTGTCTGTAGGAGGCCGTGGCGCATGAATCTGTGCAGCGGGAACGACCTCGGACCACCAGGGGCCGAGAAAACGTCCGTCTCATGGGGCCGGGCACTCAGGGTCAGTGAAAAATCCAATATATATCTGGTGATATCTCGGCTGCTATTACAGGTAGGGCAATAAATCAAAGTGCCTTGCCTGTAGGAGGCCCTGGCGCATGAATCTGTGCAGCGGGAACGACCTCGGACCACCAGGGGCCGAGAAAACCACCGTCTCATAGGGCCGGACACTCAGGGTCTGGGAAAAATCCAATACATATCCGGTGATATCTCGGGTTCTATTACAGATAGCGCAATAAATCAAAGTGAATTATCTGCAGGAGGCCCTGGCGCATGAATCTGTGTAGCGGGAACGACCTCGGACCACCAGGGACCGTACACTCAGGGTCAGGGAAAAATCCAATATATATCTGGTGATATCTCGGGTGCTATTACAGATAGCGCAATAAATCAAAGTGAATTATCTGCAGGAGGCCCTGGAGCATGAATCTGTGCAACGGGAACGACCTCGGACCACCAGGGGCCGAAAAAACCACAGTCTCATGGGGCCGGACACTCAGGGTCAGGGGAAAATCCAATATATATCTGGTGATATCTCGGGTGCTATTAGAGATAGCGCAATAAACCAAAGTGAATTATCTGCAGGAGGACCTGGCGCATGAATCTGTGCAACGGGAATGACCTCGGACCACCAGGGGCCGAGAAAACGACAGTCTCAAGGGGCCCTACACTCAGGGTCAGGGGAAAATCCAATATGGATCTGGTGATATCTCGGGTGCTATTACAGATAGCGCAATAAATCAAAGTGCATTGTCTGTAGGAGGCCCTGGCGCATGAATCTGTCTAGCGGGAACGACCTCGGACCACCAGGGGCCGAGACAACCACCATCTCATGCGGCCGGACACTCATGGTCTGGGAAAAATCCAATATATCTGGTGATATCTCGGGTGCTATTAGAGATAGCGCAATAAACCAAAGTGAATTATCTGCAGGAGGACATGGCGCATGAATCTGTGCAACGGGAATGACCTCGGACCACCAGGGGCCGAGAAAACGACAGTCTCAAGGGGCCCTACACTCAGGGTCAGGGGAAAATCCAATATGGATCTGGTGATATCTCGGGTGCTATTACAGATAGCGCAATAAATCAAAGTGCATTGTCTGTAGGAGGCCCTGGCGCATGAATCTGTGCAGCGGGAACGACCTCGGACCACCAGGGGCCGAGAAAACCACCGTCTCATGGTGCCGGATATTCAGGGACAGTGAAAAATCCAATATATATCTGGTGATATCTCGTGTGCTATTACAGATAGCGCAATAAATCAAAGTGCATTGTCTGTAGGAGGCCCTGGCGCATGAATCTGTGCAGCGGGAACGACCTCGGACCACCAGGGGCCGAGAAAACCACAGTCTCATGGGGCCGGACACTCAGGGTCAGGGGAAAATCCAATATATATCTGGTGATATCTCGTGTCCTATTACAGATAGCGAAATAAATCAAAGTGCATTGTCTGTAGGAGACCCTGGCGCATGAATATGTGCAGCGGGAGCGACCTCGGACCACCAGGAACCGAGGAAACCACAGTCTCATGGGGCCGGACACTCAGGGTCAGCGAAAAATCCAGCATATATCTGGTGATATCTCGGGTGCTCTTACAGATAGCGCAATAAACCAAAGTGAATTATCTGCAGGAGAACCTGGCGCATGAATCTGTGCAACGGGAACGACCTCGGACCACCAGGGGCCGAAAAAACCACAGTCTCATGGGGCGGGACACTCAGGGTCAGGGGAAAATCCAATATATATCTGGTGATATCTCGGGTGCTATTAGAGATAGCGCAATAAACCAAAGTGAATTATCTGCAGGAGGAGCTGGCGCATGAATCTGTGCAACGGGAACGACCTCGGACCACCAGGGGCCGAGAAAACCACCGTCTCATGGGGCCGGACACTCAGGGTCAGGGGAAAATCCAATATTTATCTGGTGATATCTCGGGTGCTATTACAGATAGCGCAATAAATCAAAGTGCATTGTCTGTAGGAGGCCATGGCGCCCGAATCTGTGCATCGGGAACGACCTCGGACCACCAGGGGCCGAGGCAACCACCGTCTCATGGGGCCGGACACTCAGGGTCAGGGAAAAATCCAATATATATCTGGTGATATCTCGGCTGCTATTACAGATAGCGCAATAAATCAAAGTGCATTGTCTGTAGGAGGCCCTGGCGCATGAATCTGTGCAGCGGGAACGACCTCGGACCACCAGGGGCCGAGACAACCACCGTCTCATGGGGCCGGACGTTCAGGGTCAGGGAGAAATCCTATATATATCTGGTGATATCTCGGGTGCTATTAGAGATAGCGCAATAAATCAAAGTAAATTATCTGCAGGGCGCCCTGGCGCATGAATCTGTGCAGCGGGAACGACCTCCGACCACCAGGGGCCGAGAAAACCACAGTCTCATGGGGCCGGACACTCAGTGTCAGGGTAAAATCCAATATATATCTGGTGATATCTCGGGTGCTATTACAGATAGCGCAATAAATCAAAGTGCATTGTCTGTAGGAGTCCCTGGCGCATGAATTTGTGCAGCGGGAACGACCTCGGACCACCAGGGGCCGAGAAACCGTCCGTCTCATGGGGCCGGACACTCAGGGTCAGTGAAAAATCCAATATATATCTGGTGATATCTCGGCTGCTATTACAGATAGCGCAATAAGTCAAAGTGCATTGTCAGTAGGAGGCCCTGGCGCATGAATCTGTCTAGCGGGAACGACCTCGGACCACCAGGGGCCGAGACAACCACCATCTCATGCGGCCGGACACTCATGGTCTGGGAAAAATCCAATATATCTGGTGATATCTCGGGTGCTATTAGAGATAGCGCAATAAACCAAAGTGAATTATCTGCAGGAGGACCTGGCGCATGAATCTGTGCAACGGGAATGACCTCGGACCACCAGGGGCCGAGAAAACGACAGTCTCAAGGGGCCCTACACTCAGGGTCAGGGGAAAATCCAATATGGATCTGGTGATATCTCGGGTGCTATTACAGATAGCGCAATAAATCAAAGTGCATTGTCTGTAGGAGGCCCTGGCGCATGAATCTGTGCAGCGGGAACGACCTCGGACCACCAGGGGCCGAGAAAACCACCGTCTCATGGTGCCGGATATTCAGGGACAGTGAAAAATCCAATATATATCTGGTGATATCTCGTGTGCTATTACAGATAGCGCAATAAATCAAAGTGCATTGTCTGTAGGAGGCCCTGGCGCATGAATCTGTGCAGCGGGAACGACCTCGGACCACCAGGGGCCGAGAAAACCACAGTCTCATGGGGCCGGACACTCAGGGTCAGGGGAAAATCCAATATATATCTGGTGATATCTCGTGTCCTATTACAGATAGCGAAATAAATCAAAGTGCATTGTCTGTAGGAGACCCTGGCGCATGAATATGTGCAGCGGGAACGACCTCGGACCACCAGGAACCGAGGAAACCACAGTCTCATGGGGCCGGACACTCAGGGTCAGGGGAAAATCCAATATATATCTGCTGATATCTCGGGTGCTATTAGATATAGCGCAATAAACCAAAGTGAATTATCTGCAGGAGGACCTGGCGCATGAATCTGTGCAACGGGAACGACCTCGGACCACCAGGGGCCGAGAAAACCAGCGTCCCGAGGGGCCGGACACTCAGGGTCAGGGAAAAATCCAGCATATATCTGGTGATATCTCGGGTGCTCTTACAGATAGCGCAATAAACCAAAGTGAATTATCTGCAGGAGAACCTGGCGCATGAATCTGTGCAACGGGAACGACCTCGGACCACCAGGGGCCGAAAAAACCACAGTCTCATGGGGCGGGACACTCAGGGTCAGGGGAAAATCCAATATATATCTGGTGATATCTCGGGTGCTATTAGAGATAGCGCAATAAACCAAAGTGAATTATCTGCAGGAGGAGCTGGCGCATGAATCTGTGCAACGGGAACGACCTCGGACCACCAGGGGCCGAGAAAACCACCGTCTCATGGGGCCGGACACTCAGGGTCAGGGGAAAATCCAATATTTATCTGGTGATATCTCGGGTGCTATTACAGATAGCGCAATAAATCAAAGTGCATTGTCTGTAGGAGGCCATGGCGCCCGAATCTGTGCATCGGGAACGACCTCGGACCACCAGGGGCCGAGGCAACCACCGTCTCATGGGGCCGGACACTCAGGGTCAGGGAAAAATCCAATATATATCTGGTGATATCTCGGCTGCTATTACAGATAGCGCAATAAATCAAAGTGCATTGTCTGTAGGAGGCCCTGGCGCATGAATCTGTGCAGCGGGAACGACCTCGGACCACCAGGGGCCGAGACAACCACCGTCTCATGGGGCCGGACACTCAGGGTCTGGGAAAAATCCAATATATATCTGGTGATATCTTGGGTGCTATTAGAGATAGCGCAATAAACCAAAGTGGATTATCTGCAGGAGAACCTGGCGCATGAATCTGTGCAACGGGAACGACCTCGGACCACCAGGGGCCGAAAAAACCACAGTCTCACGGGCCGGGACACTCAGGGTCAGGGGAAAATCCAATATATATCTGGTGATATCTCGGGTGCTATTAGAGATAGCGCAATAAATCAAAGTAAATTATCTGCAGGGCGCCCTGGCGCATGAATCTGTGCAGCGGGAACGACCTCCGACCACCAGGGGCCGAGAAAATCAGCGTCTCATGGGGCCGGACGTTCAGGGTCAGGGAGAAATCCTATATATATCTGGTGATATCTCGGGTGCTATTAGAGATAGCGCAATAAATCAAAGTAAATTATCTGCAGGGCGCCCTGGCGCATGAATCTGTGCAGCGGGAACGACCTCCGACCACCAGGGGCCGAGAAAACCACAGTCTCATGGGGCCGGACACTCAGTGTCAGGGTAAAATCCAATATATATCTGGTGATATCTCGGGTGCTATTACAGATAGCGCAATAAATCAAAGTGCATTGTTTGTAGGAGTCCCTGGCGCATGAATTTGTGCAGCGGGAACGACCTCGGACCACCAGGGGCCGAGAAACCGTCCGTCTCATGGGGCCGGACACTCAGGGTCAGTGAAAAATCCAATATATATCTGGTGATATCTCGGCTGCTATTACAGATAGCGCAATAAGTCAAAGTGCATTGTCAGTAGGAGGCCCTGGCGCATGAATCTGTCTAGCGGGAACGACCTCGGACCACCAGGGGCCGAGACAACCACCATCTCATGCGGCCGGACACTCATGGTCTGGGAAAAATCCAATATATCTGGTGATATCTCGGGTGCTATTAGAGATAGCGCAATAAATCAAAGTGCATTGTCTGTAGGAGGCCGTGGCGCAAGAATCTGTGCAGCGGGAACGACCTCGGACCACCAGGGGTCGAGAAAACCACCGTCTCATGGGGCCGGACACTCAGGGTCAGGGGAAAATCCAATATATATCTGGTGATATCTCGGGTGCTATTACAGATAGCGCAATAAATCAAAGTGCATTGTCTGTAGGAGGCCCTGGCGCATGAATCTGTGCAGCGGGAACGACCTCGGAGCACCAGGGGCCGAGAAAACCACCGTCTCATGGGGCCGGACACTCAGGGTCAGGGGAAAATCCAATATATCTGGTGATATCTCGGGTGCTATTAGAGATAGCGCAATAAATCAAAGTGCATTGTCTGTAGGAGGCCCTGGCGCATGAATCTGTGCAACGGGAACGACCTCGGACCACCAGGGGGAGAGAAAACCACAGTCTCATGGGGCCGGACGCTCAGGGTCAGGGAAAAATCCAATATATATCTGGTGATATCCCGGGTGCTATTACAGATAGCGCAATAAATCAAAGTGCATTGTCTGTAGGAGTCCCTGGCGCATGAATCTGTGCAGCGGGAACGACCTCGGACCACCAGGGGTCGAGAAAACCACCGTCTCATGGGGCCGGACACTCAGGGTCAGGGGAAAATCCAATATATATCTGGTGATATCTCGGGTGCTATTACAGATAGCGCAATAAATCAAAGTGCATTGTCTGTAGGAGGCCCTGGCGCATGAATCTGTGCAGCGGGAACGACCTCGGACAACCAGGGGCCGAGAAAACCACCGTCTCATGAGGCCGGACACTCAGGGTCAGGGGAAAATCCAATATATATCTGGTGATATCTCGGGTGCTATTACAGATAGCGCAATAAATCAAAGTGCATTGTCTGTAGGAGGCCCTGGCGCATGAATCTGTGCAGCGGGAACGACCTCGGACAACCAGGGGCCGAGAAAACCACCGTCTCATGGGGCCGGACACTCAGGGTCAGGGAAAAATCCAATATATATCTGGTGATATCTCGGGTGCTATCAGAGATAGCGCAATAAACCAAAGTGAGTTATCTGCAGGAGGCCCTGGCGCCTGAATCTGTGCAGCGGGAACGACCTCGGACCACCAGGGGCCGAGAAAACCACCGTCTCATGGGGCCGGACACTCAGGGTCAGGGGAAAATCCAATATATATCTGGTGATATCTCGGGTGCTATTACAGATAGCGCAATAAATCAAAGTGCATTGTCTGTAGGAGGCCCTGGCGCATGAATCTGTGCAGCGGGAACGACCTCGGAGCACCAGGGGCCGAGAAAACCACCGTCTCATGGGGCCGGACACTCAGGGTCAGGGGAAAATCCAATATATCTGGTGATATCTCGGGTGCTATTAGAGATAGCGCAATAAATCAAAGTGCATTGTCTGTAGGAGGCCCTGGCGCATGAATCTTTGCAGCGGGAACGACCTCGGACGACCAGGGGCCGAGAAAACTACAGTCTCATGGGGCCGGACACTCAGGGTCTGGGGAAAATCCAATATATATCTGGTGATATCTGGGGTCCTATTACAGATAGCGAAATAAACCAAAGTGAATTATCTGCAGGAGGCCCTGGCGCATGAATCTGTGCAGCGGAAACGACCTCGGTCCACCAGGGGCCGAGAAAACCGCCGTCTCATGGGGCTGGACACTCAGGGAGAGGGAAATATCCAATATATATCTGGTGATATCTCGGGTGCTATTACAGATAGCGCAATAAATCAAAGTGCATTGTCTGTAGGAGGCCGTGGCGCATGAATCTGGGCAGCGGGAACGACCTCGGACCACCAGGGGCCGAGAAGACCACCGTCTCATGGGGCCGGCCACTCAGGGTCAGGGGAAAATCCAATATATATCTGGTGATATCTCGGGTGCTATTAGAGATAGCGCAATAAACCAAAGTGAATTATCTGCAGGAGGCCATGGCGCATGCATCTGTGCAGCGGGAACGACCTCGGACCACCAGGGGCCGAGAAAACCACCGTCTCATGGGGCCGGACACTCAGGGTCAGGGGAAAATTCAATATATATCTGGTGATATCTCGGGTGCTATTACAGATAGCGCAATAAATCAAAGTGCATTGTCTGTAGGAGGCCCTGGCGCATGAATCTGTGCAGCGGGAACGACCTCGGACCACCTGGGGCCGAGAAAACCACAGTCTCATGGGGCCGGGCACTCAGGGTCAGGGGAAAATCCAATATATATCTGGTGATATCTCGGGTCCTATTACAGATAGCGCAATAAATCAAAGTGCATTGTCTGTAGGAGGCCGTGGCGCAAGAAGCTGTGCAGCGGGAACGACCTCGGACCACCAGGGGTCGAGAAAACCACCGTCTCATGGGGCCGGACACTCAGGGTCAGGGGAAAATGCAATATATATCTGGTGATATCTCGGGTGCTATTACAGATAGCGCAATAAATCAAAGTGCATTGTCTGTAGGAGGCCCTGGCGCCTGAATCTGTGCAGCGGGAACGACCTCGGACCACCAGGGGCCGAGAAAACCACCGTCTCATGGGGCCGGACACTCAGGGTCAGGGGAAAATGCAATATATATCTGGTGATATCTCGGGTGCTATTACAGATAGCGCAATAAATCAAAGTGCATTGTCTGTAGGAGGCCCTGGCGCATGAATCTGTGCAGCGGGAACGACCTCGGACCACCAGGGGCCGAGAAAACCACCGTCTCATGGGGCCGGAAACTCAGGTTCAGGGAAAAATCCAATATATATCTGGTGATATCTCGGGTGCTATTAGAGATAGCGCAATAAACTAAAGTGAGTTATCTGCAGGAGGCCCTGGCGCCTGAATCTCTGCAGCGGGAACGACCTCGGACCACCAGGGGCCGAAAAAACCACAGTCTCATGGGGCCGGACACTCAGGGTCAGGGGAAAATCCAATATATATCTGGTGATATCTCGGGTGCTATTACAGATAGCGCAATAAATCAAAGTGCATTGTCTGTAGGAGGCCCTGGCGCATGAATCTGTGCAGCGGGAACGACCTCGCACCACCAGGGGCCGAGAAAACCACCGTCTCATGGGGCCGGACACTCAGGGTCAGGGAAAAATCCAATATATATCTGGTGATATCTCGGGTGCTATTAGAGATAGCGCAATAAACCAAAGTGAGTTATCTGCAGGAGGCCCTGGCGCCTGAATCTGTGCAGCGGGAACGACCTCGGACCACCAGAGGCCGAGAAAACCACCGTCCCATGGGGCCGGCCACTCAGGGTCAGGGGAAAATCCAATATATATCTGGTGATATCTCGGCTCCTATTACAGATAGCGCAATAAATCAAAGTGCATTGTCTGTAGGAGGCCCTGGCGCATGAATCTGTGCAGCGGGAACGACCTCGGACCACCAGGGGCCGAGACAACCACCGTCTCATGGGGCCGGACACTCAGGGTCAGGGAAAAATCCAATATATATCTGGTGATATCTCGGGTGCTATTAGAGATAGCGCAATAAACCAAAGTGAGTTATCTGCAGGAGGCCCTGGCGCCTGAATCTGTGCAGCGGGAACGACCTCGGACCACCAGGGGCCGAGAAAACCACCGTCTCATGGGGCCGGACACTCAGGGTCAGGGGAAAATGCAATATATATCTGGTGATATCTCGGGTGCTATTACAGATAGCGCAATAAATCAAAGTGCATTGTCTGTAGGAGGCCCTGGCGCATGAATCTGTGCAGCGGGAACGACCTCGGACCACCAGGGGCCGAGAAAACCACCGTCTCATGGGGCCGGAAACTCAGGTTCAGGGAAAAATCCAATATATATCTGGTGATATCTCGGGTGCTATTAGAGATAGCGCAATAAACTAAAGTGAGTTATCTGCAGGAGGCCCTGGCGCCTGAATCTCTGCAGCGGGAACGACCTCGGACCACCAGGGGCCGAAAAAACCACAGTCTCATGGGGCCGGACACTCAGGGTCAGGGGAAAATCCAATATATATCTGGTGATATCTCGGGTGCTATTACAGATAGCGCAATAAATCAAAGTGCATTGTCTGTAGGAGGCCCTGGCGCATGAATCTGTGCAGCGGGAACGACCTCGGACAACAAGGGGCCGAGAAAACCACCGTCTCATGGGGCCGGACACGCAGGGTCAGGGAAAAATCCAATATATATCTGGTGATATCTCGGGTGCTATTAGAGATAGCGCAATAAACCAAAGTGAGTTATCTGCAGGAGGCCCTGGCGCCTGAATCTGTGCAGCGGGAACGACCTCGGACCACCAGGGGCCGAAAAAACCACAGTCTCATGGGGCCGGACACTCATGGTCCGGGGAAAATCCAATATATATCTGGTGATATCTCGGGTCCTATTACAGATAGCGCAATAAATCAAAGTGCATTGTCTGTAGGAGGCCGTGGCGCATGAATCTGGGAAGCGGGAACGACCTCGGACCACCAGGGGCCGAGAAGACCACCGTCTCATGGGGCCGGCCACTCAGGGTCAGGGGAAAATCCAATATATATCTGGTGATATCTCGGGTGCTATTACAGATAACGCAATAAATCAAAGTGCATTGTCTGTAGGAGGCCCTGGCGCATGAATCTGTGCAGCGGGAACGACCTCGCACCACCAGGGGCCGAGAAAACCACCGTCTCATGGGGCCGGACACTCAGGGTCAGGGAAAAATACAATATATATCTGGTGATATCTCGGGTGCTATTAGAGATAGCGCAATAAACCAAAGTGAGTTATCTGCAGGAGGCCCTGGCGCCTGAATCTGTGCAGCGGGAACGACCTCGGACCACCAGAGGCCGAGAAAACCACCGTCTCATGGGGCCGGACACTCAGGGTCAGGGGAAAATCCAATATATATGTGGTGATATCTCGGGTGCTATTAGAGATAGCGCAATATACCAAAGTGAATTATCTGCAGGAGGCCCTGGCGCATGAATCTGGGCAGCGGGAACGACCTCGGACCACCAGGGGCCGAGAAGACCACCGTCCCATGGGGCCGGCCACACAGGGTCAGGGGAAAATCCAATATATATCTGGTGATATCTCGGGTGCAATTAGAGATAGCGCAATAAGTCAAAGGGAATTATCTGCAGGAGGCCCTGTCGCATGCATCTGTGCAGCGGGAACGACCTAGGACCACCAGGGGCCGAGAAAACCACCGTCTCATGGGGCCGGGCACTCAGGGTCAGGGTAAAATCCAATATAGATCTGGTGATATCTCGGGTGCTATTACAGATAGCGCAATAAATTAAAGTGCATTGTCTGTAGGAGGCCCTGGCGCATGAATCTGTGCAGCGGGAACGACCTCGGACCACCAGGGGCCGAGACAACCACCGTCTCATGGGGCCGGACACTCAGGGTCTGGGAAAAATCCAATATATATCCGGTGATATCTCGGGTGCTATTACAGATAGCGCAATAAATCAAAGTGCATTGTCTGTAGGAGGCCCTGGCGCATGAATCGGTGCAGCGGGAACGACCTCGGACCACCAGGGGCCGAGAAAATCAGCGTCTCATGGGGTCGGACAGTCAGGGTCAGGGAGAAATCCTATATATATATCTGGTGATATCTCGGGTGCTATTAGAGATAGCGCAATAAGCCAAAGGGAATTATCTGCAGGAGGCCCTGTCGCATGCATCTGTGCAGCGGGAACGACCTAGGACCACCAGGGGCCGAGAAAACCACCGTCTCATGGGGCCGGGCACTCAGGGTCAGGGTAAAATCCAATATAGATCTGGTGATATCTCGGGTGCTATTACAGATAGCGCAATAAATCAAAGTGCATTGTCTGTAGGAGGCCCTGGCGCATGAATCTGTGCAGCGGGAACGACCTCGGACCACCAGGGGCCGAGAAAACCACAGTCTCATGGGGCCGGACGCTCAGGGTCAGGGGAAAATCCAGTATATAACTGGTGATATCTAGGGTGCTATTACAGATAGCGCAATAAATCAAAGTGCATTGTCTGTAGGAGGCCCTGGCGCATGAATCTGTGCAGCGGGAACGACCTCGGACCACCAGGGGACGAGAAAACGACCGTCTCAAGGGGCCGGACACTAAGGGTCAGTGAAAAATCCAATATATATCTGGTGATATCTCGGGTGCTATTAGAGATAGCGCAATAAGCCAAAGGGAATTATCTGCAGGAGGCCCTGTCGCATGAATCTGTGCAGCGGGAACGACCTCGAACGACCAGGGGCCGAGAAAACCACAGTCTCATGGGACCGGACACACAGGGTCAGGGGAAAATCCAGTATATATCTGGTGATATCTCGGGTGCTATTAGAGATAGCGCAATAAACCAAAGTGAATTATCTGCAGGAGGCCCTGGCGCATGAATCTGTGCAGCGGGAACGTCCTCGGACATCCAGGGGCCGAGACAACCACCGTCTCATGGGGCCGGGCACTCAGGGTCAGGGTAAAATCCAATAGATATCTGGTGATATCTCGGGTGCTATTACAGATAGCGCAATAAATCAAAGTGCATTGTCTGTAGGAGGCCCTGGCGCATGCATCTGTGCAGCGGGAACGACCTCGGACCACCAGGGGCCGAGACAACCACCGTCTCATGGGGCCGGACACTCAGGGTCAGGGAAAAATCCAATATATATCTGGTGATATCCCGGGTGCTATTACAGATAGCGCAATAAATCAAAGTGCATTGCCTGTAGGAGTCCCTGGCGCATGAATCTGTGCAGCGGGAACGACCTCGGACCACCAGGGGCCGAGAAAACGTCCGTCTCATGGGGCCGGACACTCAGGGTCAGTGAAAAATCCAATATATATCTGGTGATATCTCGGCTGCTATTACAGATAGCGCAATAAATCAAAGTGCATTGTCTGTAGGAGGCCCTGGCGCATGAATCTGTGCAGCGGGAACGACCTCGGACCACCAGGGGCCGAGACAACCACCGTCTCATGGGGCCGGACACTCAGGGTCTGGGAAAAATCCAATATATATCCGGTGATATCTCGGGTGCTATTAGATATAGCGCAAAAAACCAAAGTGAATTATCTGCAGGAGGACCTGGCGCATGAATCTGTGCAACGGGAACGACCTCGGACAACCAGGGGCCGAGAAAACGACAGTCTCAAGGGGCCGGACACTCAGGGTCAGGGGAAAATCCAATATATATCTGGCGATATCTCGGGTGCTATTACAGATAACGCAATAAATCAAAGTGCATTGTCTGTAGGAGGCCCCGGCGCATGAATCTGTGCAGCGGGAACGGCCTCGGACCACCAGGGTCCGAGAAAATCACAGTCTCATGGGGCCGGACACTCAGGGTTGGGGGGAAATCCAATATATATCTGGTGATATCTCGGGTGCTATTAGAGATAGCGCAATAAACCAAAGTGAATTATCTGCAGGAGGCCCTGGCGCATGTATCTGTGCAACGTGAACGACCTCGGACCACCAGGGGCCGAGAAAACCAGAGTCTCGTGGGTCCGGACACTCAGGGTCAGGGTAAAATCCAATATTTATCTGGTGATATCTCGGGTGCTATTACAGATAGCGCAATAAATCAAAGTGCATTACCTGTAGGAGGCCCTAGCGCATGAATCTGTGCAGCGGGAACGTCCTCGGACATCCAGGGGCCGAGACAACGACCGTCTCATGGGGCCGGACACTCAGGGTCAGGGTAAAATCCAATATATATCTGGTGATATCTCGGGTGCTATTACAGATAGCGCAATAAATCAAAGTGCATTACCTGTAGGAGGCCCTAGCGCATGAATCTGTGCAGCGGGAACGTCCTCGGACATCCAGGGGCCGAGACAACGACCGTCTCATGGGGCCGGACACTCAGGGTCAGGGTAAAATCCAATATATATCTGGTAATATCTCGGGTGCTATTAGAGATAGCGCAATGGACCAAACTGAATTATCTGCAGGAGGCCCTGGCGCATGAATCTGTGCAGCGGGAATGACCTCGGGCCACCAGGGGCCGAGAAAATCGCAGTCTCAGGGGGCCAGATACTCAGGGTCAGGGGAAAATCCAATATATATCTGGTTATATCTCGGGTGCTATTACAGATAGCCCAATACATCAAAGTGGATTGTCTGTAGGAGGCCCAGGCGCATGAATCTGTGCAGCGGGAACGACCTCGGACCACCCGGGGCCGAGAAAACCACCGTCACATGGGGCCGGACACTCAGGATCAGGGAAAAATCCAATATATATCTGGTGATATCTCGGGTGCTATTAGAGATAGCGCAATAAACCAAAGTGAATTACCTGCAGGAGGCCGTGGCGCTTGCATCTGTGCAGCGGGAACGACCTCGGACCACCAGGGGCCGAGAAAACCACCGTCTCATGGGGCCGGACACTCAGGGTCAGGGGAAAATCCAATATATATCTGGTGATACCTCGGGTGCTATTAGAGATACAGCAATAAATCAAAGTGCATTGTCCGTAGGAGGCCCTTGCGCATGAATCTGTGCAGCAGGAACGACATCGCACCACCAGGGGATGAGAAAATTACAGATTTTCGGTATCCGTCACCCAAAGTCATGTAAAAATCCAGCATATGTCTGGTGATATCTCGGGTGCTATTAGATATAGGGCAATAAATCAAAGTGCATTGTCTGCAGGAGGCCCTGGCGCATGAATCTGGCCAGCGGGAACGACCTCGGACCACCAGGGGCCGAGAAAACCGCCGTCTCATTGGGCTGGACGCTCAGGGTCAGGGGAAAATCCAATATATAACTGGTGATATCTCGGGTGCTATTAGATATAGCGCAATAAACCAAACGGAATTATCTGCAGGCGGACCTGGCGAATGAATCTGTGCAGCGGGAACGACCTCGGACCACCAGGGGCCGAGAAAACCACTGTCTCATGGGGCCGGACACTCAGGGCCAGGGAAAAATCCAATATATATCTGGTGATATCTCGGGTGCTATTACAGATAGCCCAATACATCAAAGTGGATTGTCTGTAGGAGGCCCAGGCGCATGAATCTGTGCAGCGGGAACGACCTCGGACCACCCGGGGCCGAGAAAACCACCGTCACATGGGGCCGGACACTCAGGGTCAGGGGAAAATCCAATATATATATCTGGTGATATCTCGGGTGCTATTAGAGATAGCGCAATAAACCAAAGTGAATTATCTGCAGGAGGCCCTGATGCATGCATCTGTGCAGCGGGAACGACCACGGACCACCAGGGGCCGAGAAAACCACCGTCTCATGGGGCCGGACACTCAGGGTCAGGGAAAAATCCAATATATATCTGGTGATATCTCGGGTGCTATTACAGATAGCCCAATACATCAAAGTGGATTGTCTGTAGGAGGCCCAGGCGCATGAATCTGTGCAGCGGGAACGACCTCGGACCACCCGGGGCCGAGAAAACCACCGTCACATGGGGCCGGACACTCAGGATCAGGGAAAAATCCAATATATATCTGGTGATATCTCGGGTGCTATTAGAGATAGCGCAATAAACCAAAGTGAATTATCTGGAGGAGGCCCTGGCGCATGAATCTGTGCAGCGGGAACGACCTCGGACCACCAGGGGCCGAGAAAACCACCGTCTCATGGGGCCCGACACTCAGGGTCAGGGAAAAATCCAATATATATCTGGTGATATCTCGGGTGCTATTACAGATAGCGCAATAAATCAAAGTGCATTGTCTGTAGGAGGCCCTGGCGCATGAATCTGTGCAGCGGGCACGACCTCGGACCACCAGGGGCCGAGAAAACCACCGTCCCGAGGGGCCGGACACTTAGGGTCAGTGAAAAATCCTATATATATCTGGTGATATCACGGGTGCTATTACAGATAGCGCAATAAATCAAAGTGAATTATCTGCAGGAGGCACTGGCGCATGAATCTGTGCAACGGGGACGACCTCGGAAGACCAGGGGCCGAGAAAACCACAGTCTCATGGGGCCGGACACTCAGGGTCAGGTGAAAATCCAATATTTATCGGGTGATATCTCGGGTGCTATTACAGATAGCGCAATAAATCAAAGTGCATTGTCTGTAGGAGGCCCTGGCGCATAAATGTGGCCAGCGGGAACGACCTCGGACCACCAGGGGCCGAAAAAACCACCGTCTCATGGGGCCAGACACTCAGAGTCAGTGAAAAATCCAATATATATCTGGTGATATCTCGGGTGCTATTACAGATAGCGCAATAAATCAAAGTGAATTATCTGCAGGAGGCCCTGGCGCATGAATCTGTGCAACGGGAACGACCTCGGAAGACCAGGGGCCGAGAAAACCACAGTCTCATGGGGCCGGACACTCAGGGTCAGGTGAAAATCCAATATTTATCGGGTGATATCTCGGGTGCTATTACAGATAGCGCAATAAATCAAAGTGCATTGTCTGTAGGAGGCCCTGGCGCACGAATCTGTGCACCGGGGAGGACCTCGGACCACCAGGGGCCGAGACAACCACCGTCTCATGGGGCCGGAAACTCAGGGTCAGGGAAAAATCCAATATATATCTGGTGATATCTCGGGTGCTATTAGAGATAGCGCAATAAACCAAAGTGAATTATCTGCAGGAGGCCCTGGCGCATGAATCTGTGCAGCGGGACCGACCTCGGACCACCACGGGCCGAGAAAACGACCGTCTCATGAGGCCGGACACTCAGGGTCAGGGGAAAATCCAGTATATATCTGGTGATATCTCGGGTGCTATTAGAGATAGCGCAATAAACCAAAGTGAATTATCTGTATGAGGCCCTGGCGCATGAATCTGTGCAGCGGGAACGTCCTCGGTCCTCCAGGGGCCGAGACAACCACCGTCTCATGGGGCCGGGCACTCAGGGTCAGGGTAAAATCCAATATATATCTGGTGATATCTCGGGTGCTATTACAGATAGCGCAATAAATCAAAGTGCATTGTCTGTAGGAGGCCCTGGCGCATGAATCTGTGCAGCGGGAACGACCTCGGGCCACCAGGGGCCGAGAAAACGACCGTCTCATGGGGCCGGACACTTAGGGTCACGGGAAAATCCAATATATATCTGGTGATATCTCGGGTGCTATTAGAGTTATCCCAATAAACCAAAGTGAATTATCTGCAGGAGGCCCTGCCGCATGAATCTGTGCAACGGGAACGACATCGGACCACCAGGGGCCGAGAAAACCACAGTCTCATGGGGCCGGACACTCAGGGTCAGGGGAAAATCCAATATATATCTGGTGATATCTCGGGTGCTATTACAGATAGCGCAATAAATCAAAGTACATTGTCTGTAGGAGACCCTGGCGCATGAATCTGTGCAGGGGGAACGACCTCGGACCACCAGGGGCCAAAAAAAACCACAGTCTCAACGGGCCGGACGCTCAGGGTCAGTGAAAAATCCAATATATATCTGGTGATATCTCGGGTGCTATTAGAGATAGCGCAATAAATCGAAGTGCATTGTCTGTAGGAGGCCCTGGCGCATGAATCTGTGCAGCGGGAACGTCCTCGGACCTCCAGGGGCCGAGACAACGACCGTCTCAAGGGGCCGGACACTCAGGGTCAGGGTCAAATCCAACATATATCTGGTGATATCTCGGGTGCTATTACAGATAGCGCAATAAACCAAAGTGAATTATCTGCAGGAGGCCCTGGCGCACGAATCTGTGCAACGGGAACGACCTCGGAAGACCAGGGGCCGAGAAAACCACAGTCTCATGGGGCCGGACACTCAGGGTCAGGTGAAAATCCATTATTTATCGGGTGATATCTCGGGTGCTATTACAGATAGCGCAATAAATCAAAGTGCATTGTCTGTAGGAGGCCCTGGCGCACGAATCTGTGCACCGGGAAGGACCTCGGACCACCAGGGGCCGAGACAACCACCGTCTCATGGGGCCGGAATTTCAGGGTCAGGGAAAAATCCAATATATATCTGGTGATATCTCGGGTGCTATTAGAGATACCGCAATAAACCAAAGTGAATTATCTGCAGGAGGCCCTGGCGCATGAATCTGTGCAGCGGGACCGACCTCGGACCACCACGGGCCGAGAAAACGACCGTCTCATGGGGCCGGACACTCAGGGTCAGGGGAAAATCCAGTATATATCTGGTGATATCTCGGGTGATATTAGAGATAGCGCAATAAATCAAAGTGCATTGTCTGTAGGAGGCCCTGGCGCATGAATCTGTGCAGCGGGAACGTCGTCGGACCTCCAGGGGCCGAGACAACGACCGTCTCAAGGGGCCGTACACTCAGGGTCAGGGTCAAATCCAACATATATCTGGTGATGTCTCGGGTGCTATTACAGATAGCGCAATAAACCAAACTGAATTATCTGCAGGAGGCTCTGGCGCATGAATCTGTGCAGCGGGAACGACCTCGGGCCACCAGGGGCCGAGAAAACCACAGTCTCGTGGGGCCGGACAGTCTGGGTCAGGGAGAAATCCAATATATATCTGGTGATATCTCGGGTGCTATTAGAGATAGCCCAATAAACCAAAGTGAATTACCTGCAGGAGGCCCTGCCGCATGAATCTGTGCAGCGGGAACGACCTCGGACCACCAGGGGCCGAGAAAATCACAGTCTCATGGGGCCGGACAGTCTGGGTCAGGGAGAAATCCTATATATATCTGGTGATATCTCGGGTGCTATTAGAGATAGCGCAATAAATCAAAGTAAATTATCTGCAGGGGGCCCTGGCGCATGAATCTGTGCAGCGGGAACGACATCGGACCACCAGGGGCCGAGAATATTACAGTTTTTCGGTATCCGTCACCCAAAGTAATGTAAAAATCCAGCATATATATGGAGCTTTCTCGGGTGCTATTACAGATAGCGCAATAAACCAAAGTGAATTATCTGCAGGAGGCCCTGGCGCACGAATCTGTGCAACGGGAACGACCTCGGACCACCAGGGGCCGAAAAAACCACAGTCTCATGGGGCCGGACACTCAGGGTCAGGGGAAAATCCAATATATATCTGGTGATATCTCGGGTGCTATTACACATAGCGCAATAAATCACAGTGCATTGTCTGTAGGAGGCCCTGGCGCATAAATGTGGCCAGCGGGAACGACCTCGGACCACCAGGGGCCGAGAAAACCACCGTCTCATGGGGCCGGACACTCAGAGTCAGTGAAAAATCCAATATATATCTGGTGATATCTCGGGTGCTATTACAGATAGCGCAATAAATCAAAGTGAATTATCTGCAGGAGGCCCTGGCGCATGAATCTGTGCAACGGGAACGACCTCGGAAGACCAGGGGCCGAGAAAACCACAGTCTCATGGGGCCGGACACTCAGGGTCAGGTGAAAATCCATTATTTATCGGGTGATATCTCGGGTGCTATTACAGATAGCGCAATAAATCAAAGTGCATTGTCTGTAGGAGGCCCTGGCGCACGAATCTGTGCACCGGGAAGGACCTCGGACCACCAGGGGCCGAGACAACCACCGTCTCATGGGGCCGGAATCTCAGGGTCAGGGAAAAATCCAATATATATCTGGTGATATCTCGGGTGCTATTAGAGATACCGCAATAAACCAAAGTGAATTATCTGCAGGAGGCCCTGGCGCATGAATCTGTGCAGCGGGACCGACCTCGGACCTCCACGGGCCGAGAAAACGACCGTCTCATGGGGCCGGAATCTCAGGGTCAGGGAAAAATCCAATATATATCTGGTGATATCTCGGGTGCTATTAGAGATAGCGCAATAAACCAAAGTGAATTATCTGCATGCGGCCCTGGCGCATGAATCTGTGCAGCGGGAACGTCCTCGGTCCTCCAGGGGCCGAGACAACCACCGTCTCATGGGGCCGGGCACTCAGGGTCAGGGTAAAATCCAATATATATCTGGTGATATCTCGGGTGCTATTACAGATAGCGCAATAAATCAAAGTGCATTGTCTGTAGGAGGCCCTGGCGCATGAATCTGTGCAGCGGGAACGACCTCGGGCCACCAGGGGCCGAGAAAACGACCGTCTCATGGGGCCGGACACTCAGGGTCAGGGGAAAATCCAATATATATCTGGTGATATCTCGGGTGCTATTAGAGTTATCCCAATAAACCAAACTGAATTATCTGCAGGAGGCCCTGCCGCATGAATCTGTGCAACGGGAACGACATCGGACCACCAGGGGCCGAGAAAACCACAGTCTCATGGGGCCGGACACTCAGGGTCAGGGGAAAATCCAATATTTATCTGGTGATATCTCGGGTGCTATTACAGATAGCGCAATAAATCAAAGTGCATTGTCTGTAGGAGACCCTGGCGCATGAATCTGTGCAGCGGGAACGACCTCGGACCACCAGGGGCCGAAAAAACCACAGTCTCAACGGGCCGGACGCTCAGGGTCAGTGAAAAATCCAATATATATCTGGTGATATCTCGGGTGATATTAGAGATAGCGCAATAAATCAAAGTGCATTGTCTGTAGGAGGCCCTGGCGCATGAATCTGTGCAGCGGGAACGTCGTCGGACCTCCAGGGGCCGAGACAACGACCGTCTCAAGGGGCCGTACACTCAGGGTCAGGGTCAAATCCAACATATATCTGGGGATATCTCGGGTGCTATTACAGATAGCGCAATAAACCAAAGTGAATTATCTGCAGGAGGCCATGGCGCATGCATCTGTGCAGCGGTTACGACCTCCGACCACCAGGGGCCGAGACAACCACCGTCTCATGGGGCCGGACACTCAGGGTCAGGGAAAAATCCAATATATATCTGGTGATATCTTGGGTGCTATTACAGATAGCGCAATAAACCAAAGTGAATTATCTGCAGGAGGCCATGGCGCATGCATCTGTGCAGCGGTTGCGACCTCCGACCACCAGGGGCCGAGAAAACCACCGTCTCATGGGGCCGGACACTCAGGGTCAGGGAAAAATCAAATATATATCTGGTGATATCTCGGGTGATATTACAGATAGCCCAATAAATCCAAGTGCATTGTCTGTAGGAGGCCCTGGCGCATGAATCTGTGCAGCGGGAACGACCTCGCACCACCAGGGGCCGTGAAAACCACGGTCTCATGTGACCGGCCACTCAGGGTCAGGGGAAAATCCAATATTTATCTGGTGATATCTCGGGTGCTATTAGAGATAGCGCAATAAACCAAAGTGAATAATCTGCAGGAGGCTCTGGCGCATGAATTTGTGCAGCGGGAACGACCTCGGACCACCAGGAGCCGAGAAAATCATAGTCTCATGGGGCCGGACAGTCTGGGTCAGGGAGAAATCCGATATATATCTGGTGATATCTCGGGTGCTATTAGAGATAGCGCAATAAAGCAAAGTAAATTATCTGCAGGGGGCCCTGGCGCATGAATCCGTGCAGCGGGAAGGACCTCGGACTACCAGAGGCCGAAAAAACCACAGTCTCATGGGGCCGGACAGTCAGGTACAGGGTAAAATCCAATATATATCTGGCGATATCGCGGGTGCTATTAGATACAGCGCAATAAATCAAAGTGCATTGTCTGTAGGAGGCCCTGGCGCATGAATCTGTGCAGCGGGAACGTCCTCGGACGTCCAGGGGCCGAGACAGCGACCGTCTCAAGGGGCCGGACACTCAGGGTCGGGGTCAAATCCAACATATATCTGGTGATGTCTCGGGTGCTATTACAGATAGCGCAATAAATCAAAGTGCATTGTCTGCAGGAGACCCTGGCGCATGAACCTGTGCAGCGGGAACGACCTCGGACCACCAGGGGCCGAGAAAACCACCGTCTCATGGGGCCGGACACTCTGGGTCAGGGGAACATCCAATATATATCTGGTGATATCTCGGGTGCTATTAGAGATAGCGCAATAAACCAAACTGAATTATCTGCAGGAGGCTCTGGCGCATGAATCTGTGCAGCGGGAACGACCTCGGGCCACCAGGGGCCGAGAAAACCACAGTCTCGTGGGGCCGGATACTCAGGGTCAGGGGAAAATCCAATATATATCTGGTGATATCTCGGGAGCTATTAGAGATAGCGCAATAAACCAAAGTGAATTACCTGCAGGAGGCACTGGCGCATGCATCTGTGCAGCGGGAACGACCTCGGACCACCAGGGGCCGAGAAAATTACAGATTTTCGGTATCCGTCACCCAAAGTCATGTAAAAATCCAGCATATATATGGTGCTTTCTCGGGTGCTATTACAGATATCGCAATAAATCAAAGTGCATTGTCTGTAGGAGGCCCTGGCGCATGAATCTGCGCAGCGGGAACGACCTCGGACCACCAGGGGCCGAGGAAACCACCGTCTCATGCGGCCAGACACTCAGGGTCAGGGGAAAATCCAATATATATCTGGTGATATCTCGGGTGCTATTAGAGATAGCGCAATAAACCAAAGTGACTTATCTGCAGGAGGCCCTGGCGCATGCATCTGTGCAGCGGGAACGACCTCGGACCATCAGGGGCCGAGAAAACAACCGTCTCATGGGGCCGGACACTCAGGGTCAGGGAAAAATCCAATTTATATCTGGTGATATCTCGGGTGCTATTAGAGATAGCGCAATAAACCAAATTGAATTATCTGCAGGAGGCCCTGGCGCATGCACCTGTGCAGCGGGAACGACCTCGGACCACCAGGGGCCGAGAAAATAACAGTCTCATGGGGCCGGACTGTCAGGGACAGGGAAAAATCCAATATATATCCTGGTGATATCTGGGGTGCTATTAGAGATAGCGCAATAAATCAAAGTGCATTGTCTGCGGGAGGCCCTGGCGCATGAATCTGTGCAGCGGGAACTACCTCGGACCACCATCGGCCGAGAAAACCCCACTGTCTCATGGGGCCGGACACTCAGGGTCAGGGTAAAATCCAATATATATCTGGTGATATCTCGGGTGCTATTACAGATAGCGCAATAAATCAAAGTGCATTGTCTGTAGGAGGCCCTGGCGCATGAATCTGTGCAGCGGGAACGACCTCGGACCACCAGGGGCCGCGAAAACCGTAGTCTCATGGGGCCGGACACTCAGGGTCAGGGGAAAATCAAATATATATCTGGTGATATCTCGGGTGCTATTACAGATAGCGCAATAAATCAAAGTGCATTGTCTGTAGGGGGCCCTGGCGCATGAATCTGTGCAGCGGGAAAGACCTCGGACCACCAGGGGCCGAGAAAACCACAGTCACATGGGGCCGTACACTCAGGGTCAGGGGAAAATCCAATATATATCTGGTGATATCTCGGGAGCTGTTAGAGATAGCGCAATAAACCAAAGTGAAATATCTGCAGGAGGCCCCGGCGCATGAATCTGTGCAGCGGGAACGACCTCGAACCACCAGGGGCCGAGAAGACCACCGTGTCATGGGGCCGGACACTCAGGGTCAGTGGAAAATGCAATATATATCTGGTGATATCTCGGGTGCTATTAGAGATAGAGTAATAAAACAAAGTGAATTATCTGCAGGAGGCCCTGGCGCATGCATCTGTGCAGCGGGAACGACCTACGACCACCAGGGGCCGAGAAAACTACCGTCTCATGGGGCCGGACACTCAGGGTCAGGGAAAATCCAATATATATCTGGTGATATCTCGGGTGCTATTAGAGATAGCGCAATAAACCAAATTGAATTATCTGCAGGAGGCCCTGGCGCATGCACCTGTGCAGCGGGAACGACCTCGGACCACCAGGGGCCGAGAAAATAACAGTCTCATGGGGCCGGACTGTCAGGGACAGGGAAAAATCCAATATATATCCTGGTGATATCTGGGGTGCTATTAGAGATAGCGCAATAAATCAAAGTGAATTATCTGCGGGGGGCCCTGGCGCATGAATCTGTGCAGCGGCAACGACCTCGGACAACCAGGGGCCGAGAAAACCACCGTCTCATGGGGTCGGACACTCAGGGTCAGGGAAAAATCCAATATACATCTGGTGATATCTCGGGTGCTATTAGAGATAGCGCAATAAATCAAAGTGAATTATCTGCGGGGGGCCCTGGCGCATGAATCTGTGCAGCGGGATCGACCTCGGACCACGAGGGACCGAGAAAACCATCGGCACATGGGGCCGGACTGTCAGGTTCAAGGAAAAATATCAATATATATCTGGTGATATCTCGGGTGCTATCAGAGATAGCGCAATAAATCAAAGAGCATTGTCTGTAGGAGGCCCTGGCGCATGAATCTGTGCAGCGGGAACTACCTCGCACCACCATCGGCCAAGAAAACCAGTCGCATGGGGCCGGACACTCAGGCTCAGGGTAAAATCCAATATATATCTGGTGATATCTCGGGTGCTATTACAGATAGCGCAGTAGATCAAAGTGCATTGTCTGTAGGAGGCCCTGGCGCATGAATCTGTGCAGCGGGAACGACCTCGGACCACCAGGGGCCGAGAAAACCACCGTCTCATGGGGCCGGACACTCAGGGTCAGGGGAAAATCCAATATATATCTGGTGATATCTCGGGTGCTATTACAGATAGCGCATTAAATCAAAGTGCATTGTCTGTAGGAGGTCCTGGCGCACGAATCTGTGCAGCGGGATCGACCTCGGACCACCAGGGGCCGAGAAAACCACAGTCTTATGGGGTCGGACACTCAGTGTCTGGGGAAAATAGAATATTTATCTGGTGATATCTCGGGTGCTATTACAGATAGCGCAATAGATCAAAGTGCATTGTCTGTAGGAGGCCCTGGCGCATGAATCTGTGCAGCGGCAACGACCTCGGACAACCAGGGGCCGAGAAAATCACCGACTCATGGGGCCGGACTGTCAGGGTCAGGGAAAAATCCAATATATATCTGGTGATATCTCGGGTGCTATTAGAGATAGCGCAATAAATCAAAGTGAATTGTCTACAGGAGGCCCTGGCGCATGAATCTGTGCAGCGGGATCGACCTCGGACCACGAGGGACCGAGGAAACCATCGACACATGGGGCCGGACTGTCAGGTTCAAGGAAAAATCCAAAATATATCTGGTGATATCTCGGGTGCTATCACAGACAGCGCAATAAATCAAAGTGCATTGTCTGTAGGAGGCCCTGGCGCATGAATCTGTGCAACGGGAACGACCTCGCACCACCATCGGCCAAGAAAACCAGTCGCATGGGGCCGGACACTCAGGCTCAGGGTAAAATCCAATATATATCTGGTGATATCTCGGGTGCTATTACAGATAGCGCAGTAGATCAAAGTGCATTGTCTGTAGGAGGCCCTGGCGCATGAATCTGTGCAGCGGGAACGACCTCGGACCACCAGGGGCCGAGAAAACCACCGTCTCATGGGGCCGGACACTCAGGGTCAGGGGAAAATCCAATATATATCTGGTGATATCTCGGGTGCTATTACAGATAGCGCATTAAATCAAAGTGCATTGTCTGTAGGAGGTCCTGGCGCACGAATCTGTGCAGCGGGATCGACCTCGGACCACCAGGGGCCGAGAAAACCACAGTCTTATGGGGTCGGACACTCAGTGTCTGGGGAAAATAGAATATTTATCTGGTGATATCTCGGGTGCTATTACAGATAGCGCAATAGATCAAAGTGCATTGTCTGTAGGAGGCCCTGGCGCATGAATCTGTGCAGCGGCAACGACCTCGGACAACCAGGGGCCGAGAAAATCACCGACTCATGGGGCCGGACTGTCAGGGTCAGGGAAAAATCCAATATATATCTGGTGATATCTCGGGTGCTATTAGAGATAGCGCAATAAATCAAAGTGAATTGTCTACAGGAGGCCCTGGCGCATGAATCTGTGCAGCGGGATCGACCTCGGACCACGAGGGACCGAGGAAACCATCGACACATGGGGCCGGACTGTCAGGTTCAAGGAAAAATCCAAAATATATCTGGTGATATCTCGGGTGCTATCACAGATAGCGCAATAAATCAAAGTGCATTGTCTGTAGGAGGCCCTGGCGCATGAATCTGTGCAACGGGAACGACCTCGTACCACCAGGGGCCGAGAAAACCACAGTCTCATGGGGCCGGACACTCAGGGTCAGGGGAAAATCCAATATATATCTGGTGATATCTCGGGTGCTATTACAGATAGCGCAATAGATCAAAGTGCATTGTCTGTAGGAGGCCCTGGCGCATGAATCTGTGCAACGGGAACGACCTCGTACCACCAGGGGCCGAGAAAACCGCAGTCTCATGGGGCCGGACACTCAGGGTCAGGGGAAAATCCAATATATATCTGGTGATATCTCGGGTGCTATTAGAGATACCGCAATAAACCAAAGTGAATTATCTGCAGGAGGCCCTGGCGCATGAATCTGTGCAGCGGGACCGACCTCGGACCACCACGGGCCGAGAAAACGACCGTCTCATGGGGCCGGAATCTCAGGGTCAGGGAAAAATCCAATATATATCTGGTGATATCTCGGGTGCTATTACAGATAGCGCAATAAATCAAAGTGCATTGTCTGTAGGAGGCCGTGGCGCATGAATCTGGCCAGCGGGAACGACCTCGGACCACAAGGGGCCGAGACAACCACCGTCTCATGGGGCCGGACACTCAGGGTCAGGGGAAAATCTAATATATGTCTGGTGATATCTCGGGTGCTATTAGAGATAGCGCAATAAATCGGAGTGCATTGTCTGTAGGAGGTCCTGGCGCATGAATCTGTGCAGCGGGAACGACCTCGGTTCACCAGGGGCCGAGAAAACCACAGTCTCATGGGGCCGGAAACTCCTTGTCAGGGGAAAATCCAATATATATCTGGTGATATCTCGGGTGCTGTTACAGATAGCGCAATAAATCAAAGTGCATTGTCTGTAGGAGGCCCTGGCGCATGAATCTGTGCAGCGGGAATGACCTCGGACCACCAGGGGCCGAGAAAACCATAGTCTCATGGGGCCGGACACTCAGGGTCAGGGGAAAATCCAATATATATCTGGTGATATCTCGGGTGCTATTAGAGATAGCGCAATAAATCAAAGTGAATTATCTACAGGAGGCCCTGGCGCATGAATCTGTGCAACGGGGACGACATCGGACCACGAGAGGCCGAGAAAACCACAGTCTCATGGGGCCGGACACTCAGGGTCAGGGGAAAATCCAATATATATCTGGTGATATCTCGGGTGCTATTACAGATAGCGCAATAAATCAAAGTGCATTGTCTGTAGGGGGCCCTGGCGCATGAATCTGTGCAGCGGGAAAGACCTCGGACCACCAGGGGCCGAGAAAACCACAGTCTCATGGGGCCGGACACTCAGGGTCAGGGGAAAATCCAATATATATCTGGTGATATCTCGGGTGCTATTAGAGATAGCGCGATAAATCAAAGTGAATTATCTGCAGGAGGCCCTGGCGCATGAATCTGTGGAGCGGGAACGACGTCGGACCACCAGGGGCCGAGAAAACCACCGTCTCATGGGGCCGGACACTCAGGGTCAGGGAAAAATCCATTATATATCTGGTGATATCTCGGCTGCTATTAGAGATAGCGCAATAAACCAAAGTGAATTATCTGCAGGAGGCCCTGGCGCATGAATCTGGCCAGCGGGAACGACCTCGGACCACAAGGGGCCAAGACAACCACCGTCGCATGGGGCCGGACACTCAGGGTCAGGGGAAAATCCAATCTATGTCTGGTGATATCTCGGGTGCTATTAGAGATAGCGCGATAAATCAAAGTGAATTATCTGCAGGAGGCCCTGGCGCATGATCCGGCCAGCGGGAACGACCTCCGACCACCAGGGGCCGAGAAAACCACCGTCTCATGGGGCCGGACACTCAGGGTCAGGGAAAAATCCAATATATATCTGGTGATATCTCGGGTGCTATTAGAGATGGCGGTATAAATCAAAGTGCATTGTCTGCAGGAGGCCCTTGCGCATGAATCTGTGCAGCGGTATCTACCTCAGATCACCAGGGTCCGAGAAAATCACCGACACATGGGGCCGGGCACTCAGGGTCGGGGAAAAACCCAATATATATCTGGTGATATCTCGGGTGCTATTAGAGATAGCGCAATAAACCAAAGTGCATTGTCTGTAGGAGGCCACGGCGCAGGAATCTGTGCAGCGGGAACGACCTCGGACCACCAGGGGCGGAGAAAACCACGGTCTCATGGGGCCGGACACACAGGATCAGGGAAAAATCCAATATATATCTGGTGATATTTGGGGTGCTATTAGAGATAGCGCAATAAACCAAAGTGCATTGTCTGTAGGAGGCCCTGGCGCATGAATCTGGGCAGCGGGGACGACCTGGGACCACCAGGGGCCGAGAAAACCACCGTCTCATGGGGCCGGACGCTCAGGGTCAGGGGAAAATCCAATATATATCTGGTGATATCTCGGGTGCTATTAGAGAGAGCGCAATAAACCAAAGAGAATTATCTGCAGGGGGCCCTGGCGCAGGAATCTGTGCAGCGGGAGCGACCTCGGACCACCAGGGTTCGAGAAAACCACAGTCTCATGGGGCCGGACACTCAGGGTCAGAGAAAAATCCAATGTATATCTGGTGATATCTCGGGTGGTATTACAGATACTGCTATAAATCATGGTGCATTGTCTGCAGGAGGCCCTGGCGCATGAATCTGTGCAGCGGGAACGACCTCGGACCACCAGGGGCCGGGAAAACCACCGTCTCATGGAGCCGGACACTCAGGGTCAGGGAAAAATCCAATATATATCGGGTGATATCTTGGTTGCTATTACAGATAGCGTAATAAACCAATGTGAATTATCTGCAGGAGGCCCTGGTGCATGAATCTGTGCAGCGGGAACGACCCCGGACCACAGGGGACCGAGAAAATTACAGATATTCGGAATCCGTCACCCAAGGTCATGTAAAAATCCAGCATATATCTGGTGATATCTCGGGTGCTATTAGAGATAGCGCAATAAACCAAAGTGCATTGTCTGTAGGAGGCCACGGCGCAGGAATCTGTGCAGCGGGAACGACCTCGGACCACCAGGGGCGGAGAGAACCACGGTCTCATGGGGCCGGACACACAGGATCAGGGAAAAATCCAATATATATCTGGTGATATTTGGGGTGCTATTAGAGATAGCGCAATAAACCAAAGTGCATTGTCTGTAGGAGGCCCTGGCGCATGAATCTGGGCAGCGGGGACGACCTGGGACCACCAGGGGCCGAGAAAACCACCGTCTCATGGGGCCGGACGCTCAGGGTCAGGGGAAAATCCAATATATATCTGGTGATATCTCGGGTGCTATTAGAGAGAGCGCAATAAACCAAAGAGAATTATCTGCAGGGGGCCCTGGCGCAGGAATCTGTGCAGCGGGAGCGACCTCGGACCACCAGGGTTCGAGAAAACCACCGTCTCATGGGGCCGGACACTCAGGGTCAGAGAAAAATCCAATGTATATCTGGTGATATCTCGGGTGGTATTACAGATACTGCTATAAATCATGGTGCATTGTCTGCAGGAGGCCCTGGCGCATGAATCTGTGCAGCGGGAACGACCTCGGACCACCAGGGGCCGGGAAAACCACCGTCTCATGGAGCCGGACACTCAGGGTCAGGGAAAAATCCAATATATATCGGGTGATATCTTGGTTGCTATTACAGATAGCGTAATAAACCAATGTGAATTATCTGCAGGAGGCCCTGGTGCATGAATCTGTGCAGCGGGAACGACCTCGGACCACAGGGGACCGAGAAAATTACAGATATTCGGAATCCGTCACCCAAGGTCATGTAAAAATCCAGCATATATCTGGTGATATCTCGGGTGCTATTAGAGATAGCGCAATATACCAAAGTGCATTGTCTGTAGGAGGCCACGGCGCAGGAATCTGTGCAGCGGGAACGACCTCGGACCACCAGGGGCGGAGAAAACCACGGTCTCATGGGGCCGGACACACAGGATCAGGGAAAAATCCAATATATATCTGGTGATATTTGGGGTGCTATTAGAGATAGCGCAATAAACCAAAGTGCATTGTCTGTAGGAGGCCCTGGCGCATGAATCTGGGCAGCGGGAACGACCTGGGACCACCAGGGGCCGAGAAAACCACCGTCTCATGGGGCCGGACGCTCAGGGTCAGGGGAAAATCCAATATATATCTGGTGATATCTCGGGTGCTATTAGAGATAGCGCAATAAACCAAAGAGAATTATCTGCAGGGGGCCCAGGCGCAGGAATCTGTGCAGCGGGAGCGACCTCGGACCACCAGGGTTCGAGAAAACCACCGTCTCATGGGGCCGGACACTCAGGGTCAGAGAAAAATCCAAAGTATATCTGGTGATATCTCGGGTGGTATTACAGATACTGCTATAAATCATAGTGCATTGTCTGCAGGTGGCCCTGGCGCATGAATCTGTGCAGCGGGAACGACCTCGGACCACCAGGGGCCGGGAAAACCACCGTCTCATGGAGCCGGACACTCAGGGTCAGGGAAAAATCCAATATATATCTGGTGATATCTTGGTTGCTATTACAGATAGCGTAATAAACCAATGTGACTTATCTGCAGGAGGCCCTGGCGCATGAATCTGTGCAGCGGGAACGACCTCGGACCACCGGGGACCGAGAAAATTACAGATATTCGGAATCCGTCACCCAAGGTCATGTAAAAATCCAGCATATATCTGGTGATATCTCGGGTGCTATTAGAGATAGCGCAATAAACCAAAGTGAATTATCTGCAGGAGTCCCTGGCGCATGAAGCTGTGCAGCGGGAACGACCTCGGACCACCAGGGGCCGAGAAAACCACCGTCCCATGGGGCCGGACACTCAGGGTCAGGGAGAAATCCAATATATATCTGGTGATATCTCGGGTGCTACTAGAGATAGCGCAATAAACCAAAGTGAATTATCTGCAGGAGGGCCTGGCGCATGAATCTGTGCAGCGGGAACGACCTCGGACCACCACGGGCCGAGAAAACCACCGTCTCATGGGGCCGGACGCGCAGGGTCAGGGGAAAATCCAATATATATCTGGTGATATCTCGGGTGCTATTAGAGATAGCGCAATAAATCAAAGTGCATTGTCTGTAGGAGGCACTGGCGAATGAATCTGTGCAGCAGGAACGACCTCGGACCACTAGGGGCCGAGAAAACCACCGTCTCATGGGGCCGGACACCGAGGGTCGGGGAAAAATCCAATATATATCTGGTGATATCTCGGGTCCTATTGAGAGACAGCGCAATAAACCAAAGCGAATTATCTGCAGCGGGCCCTGACGCATGAATCTGTGCAGCGGGAACGACCTCGGACAACCTGGGCCGAGGAAACCACCGTCTCATGATGCCGGACACTCAGGGTCAGGGAAAAATCCAATATATATCTGGTGATATCTCGGGTGCTATTAGAGATAGCGCCATAAATCAAAGTGCATTGTCTGCAGAAGGCACTGGCGCATGAGTCCGTGCAGCGGGAACGAGCTCGGACCACCAGGGGCCGAGAAAACCACAGTCTCATGGGGCCGGACACTCAGGGTCAGGGAAAAATCCAATATATATCCGGTGATATCTCGGGTGCTATTACAGATAGCGCAATAAACCAAAGTGAATTATCTGCTTGAGGCCCTGGCGCATGAATCTGTGCAGCGGGAACGACGTCGGACCACCAGGGGCCGAGAAAACCACCGTCTCATGGGGCCGGACACTCAGGGTCAGGGAAAAATCCAATATATATCCGGTGATATCTCGGGTGCTATTACAGATAGCGCAATAAACCAAAGCGAATTATCTGCAGCGGGCCCTGTCGAATGAATCTGTGCACCGGCAACGACCTCGGACCACCAGGGGCCTAGAAAACCACCGTCTCATGCGGCCGGACTGTCAGGGTCAGGGAAAGATCTATTATATATCTGGTGATATCTCGGGTGCTATTAGAGATAGCCCAATAAACCAAAGTGAACTATCTGCAGGAGGCCCTGGCGCATGAATCTGTGCAGCGGGAACGACCTCGGACAACCTGGGGCCGAGGAAACCACCGTCTCATGATGCCGGACACTCAGGGTCAGGGAAAAATCCAATATATATCTGGTGATATCTCGGGTGCTATTAGAGATAGCGCAATAAACCAAAGTGAACTGTCTGCAGGAGGCCCTGGCGCATGAATCTGGGCAGCGGGAACGACCTCGGCGCACCAGGGTTCGAGAAAACCACCGTCTCATGGGGCCGGACACTCAGGGTCAGAGAAAAATCCAATGTATATCTGGTGATATCTCGGGTGCCATTAGGGATAGCGCGATAAATCAAAGTGAATTGTCTGCGGGAGGCCCTGTCTCATGAATCTGTTGCAGCGGCAACGACCTCGGACCACCAGGGCCCGAGAAAATTACAGATATTCGGAATCCGTAACCCAAGTTCATGTAAAACTCCAGCATACATTTGGTGATATCTCGGATGCTGTTACAGATAGCGCAATAAATCAAAGTGCATTGTCCGTAGAAGGCCCTGGCGCAGGAATCTGTACAGCAGGAACGACATCCGACCACCAGGGGCCGAGAAAATTACAGATTTTCGGTATCCGTCACCCAAAGTCATGTAAAAATCCAATATATATCTGGTGATATCTCGGGTGCTATTACAGATAGCTCAATAAATCAAAGTGCATTGTCTGCAGGAAGCCCTGGCGCATGATTCTGTTCAGCGGGAACGACCTCGGACCACCAGGGGCCGAGACAACCACCGTCTCATGTGGCCGGACACTCAGGGTAAGGGAAAAATCCAATATATATCTGGTGATATCTCGGGTGCTATTACACATAGCGCAATAAACCAAAGTGAATTATCTGCAGGAGGACCTGGCCCATGAATCTGTGCAGCGGGAACGACGTCGGACGACCAGGGGCCGAGAAAACCACAGTCTCATGGGGCCGGACTGTCAGGGTGAGGGAAAAATCCAATATATATCTGGTGATATCTTGGGTGCTATTAGAGATAGCGCAATAAATCAAAGTGTATTGTCTGTAGGAGGCCCTGGCGCATGAATCTGTGCAGCGGGAACGACCTCGGACGACCAGGGGCCGAGAAAACCACAGTCTCATGGGGCCGGACTGTCAGGGTCAGGGAAAAATCCAATATATATCTGGTGATATCTCGGGTGCTATTAGAGATAGCCCAATAAACCAAAGTGAATTATCTGCAGGAGGCCCTGGCGCATGCATCTGTGCAGCGGGAACGACCCCGGACCACCAGGGGCCGAGAAAACCACCGTCTCATGGGGCCGGACTGTCAGGGTCAGGGAAAAATCCAATATATATCTGGTGATATCTCGGGTGCTATTACAGATAGCTCAATAAATCAAAGTGCATTGTCTGCAGGAAGCCCTGGCGCATGATTCTGTTCAGCGGGAACGACCTCGGACCACCAGGGGCCGAGACAACCACCGTCTCATGTGGCCGGACACTCAGGGTAAGGGAAAAATCCAATATATATCTGGTGATATCTCGGGTGCTATTAGAGATAGTGCAATAAACTAAAGTGAATTATCTGCAGGAGGCCCTGGCGCAGGAATCTGTGCAGCGGGAGCGACCTCGGACCACCAGGGTTCGAGAAAACCACCGTCTCATGGGGCCGGACACTCAGGGTCAGAGAAAAATCCAATGTATATCTGGTGATATCTCGGGTGGTATTACAGATACTGCTATAAATCATAGTGCATTGTCTGCAGGAGGCCCTGGCGCATGAATCTGTGCAGCGGGAACGACCTCGGACCACCAGGGGCCGGGAAAACCACCGTCTCATGTAGCCGGACACTCAGGGTCAGGGAAAAATCCAATATATATCTGGTGATATCTTGGTTGCTATTACAGATAGCGTAATAAACCAATGTGAATTATCTGCAGGAGGCCCTGGCGCATGAATCTGTGCAGCGGGAACGACCTCGGACCACCGGGGACCGAGAAAATTACAGATATTCGGAATCCGTCACCCAAGGTCATGTAAAAATCCAGCATATATCTGGTGATATCTAGGGTGCTAATAGAGATAGCGCAATAAACCAAGGTGAATTATCTGCAGGAGGCCCTGGCGCATGAAGCTGTGCAGCGGGAACGACCTCGGAACACCAGGGACCGAGAAAACCACCGTCCCATGGGGCCGGACACTCAGGGTCAGGGAGAAATCCAATATATATCTGGTGATATCTCGGGTGCTACTAGAGATAGCGCAATAAACCAAAGTGAATTATCTGCAGGAGGGCCTGGCGCATGAATCTGTGCAGCGGGAACGACCTCGGACCACCACGGGCCGAGAAAACCACCGTCTCATGGGGCCGGACGCGCAGGGTCAGGGGAAAATACAATATATACCTGGTGATATCTCGGGTGCTATTACAGATAGCGCAATAAATCAAAGTGAACTATCTGCAGGGGGACCTGGCGCATGAATCTATGCAGCGGGAACGACCTCGGACCACCAGAGGCCGAGAAAACCACCGACACATAGGGCCGGACTATCAGCGTCTGGGAAAAATCCAATATATATCTGGTGATATCTCTGGTGCTACTAGAGATAGCCCAATAAACCAAAGTGAATTATCTGCAGCGGGCCCTGGCGCATGAATCTGTGCAGCGGGAACGACGTCGGACCACCAGGGGCCGAGAAAACCACCGTCTCATGGGGCCGGACACTCAGGGTCATTGAAAAATCCAATTTATATCTGGTGATATCTTGGGTGCTATTAGAGATAGCGCAATAAATCAAAGTGTATTGTCTGTAGGAGGCCCTAGCGCATGAATCTGTGCAGCGGGAACGACCTCGGACGACCAGGGGCCGAGAAAACCACAGTCTCATGGGGCCGGACTGTCAGGGTCAGAGAAAAATCCAATATATATCTGGTGATATCTCGGGTGCTATTAGAGATAGCGCAATAAATCAAAGTGCATTGTCTGTAGGAGGCACTGGCGAATGAATCTGTGCAGCAGGAACGACCTCGGACCACTAGGGGCCGAGAAAACCACCGTCTCATGGGGCCGGACACCGAGGGTTGGGGAAAAATCCAATATATATCTGGTGATATCTCGGGTCCTATTGAGAGATAGCGCAATAAACCAAAGCGAATTATCTGCAGCGGGCCCTGGCGCATGAATCTGTGCAGCGGGAACGACCTCGGACCACCAGGGGCCGAGAAAACCACCGTCTCATGGGGCCGGACACTCTGGGTCAGGGAAAAATACAATATATATCTGGTGATATCTCGGGTGCTATTACACATAGCGCAATAAACCAAAGTGAATTATCTGCAGGAGGACCTGGCGCATGAATCTGTGCAGCGGGAACGACGTCGGACGACCAGGGGCCGAGAAAACCACAGTCTCATGGGGCCGGACTGTCAGGGTGAGGGAAAAATCCAATATATATCTGGTGATATCTTGGGTGCTATTAGAGATAGCGCAATAAATCAAAGTGTATTGTCTGTAGGAGGCCCTGGCGCATGAATCTGTGCAGCGGGAACGACCTCGGACGACCAGGGGCCGAGAAAACCACAGTCTCATGGGGCCTGACTGTCAGGGTCAGGGAAAAATCCAATATATATCTGGTGATATCTCGGGTGCTATTAGAGATAGCCCAATAAACCAAAGTGAATTATCTGCAAGAGGCCCTGGCGCATGCATCTGTGCAGCGGGAACGACCCCGGACCACCAGGGGCCGAGAAAACCACCGTCTCATGGGGCCGGACTGTCAGGGTCTGGGAAAAATCCAATATATATCTGGTGATATCTCGGGTGCTATTACAGATAGCTCAATAAATCAAAGTGCATTGTCTGCAGGAAGCCCTGGCGCATGATTCTGTTCAGCGGGAACGACCACGGACCACGAGGGGCCGAGAAAACCACCGTCTCATGGGGCCGGACACTCAGGGTCAGGGAAAAATCCAATATATATCTGGTGATATCACGGCTGCTATTACAGATAGCCCAATAAACCAGAGTGAATTATCTGCAGGAGGACCTGGCGCATGATTCTGTGCAGCGGGAACGACCCCGGACCACCATGGGCCGAGAAAACCACCGTCTAATGCGGCCGGACTGTCAGGATCAGGGAAAAATCCATTATATATCTGGTGACATCTCGGGTGCTATTAGAGATAGCGCAATAAATCAAAGTCCATTGTCCGTAGGAGGCCCTTGCGCATGAATCTGTACAGCAGGAACGACATCGGACCACCAGGGGCCGAGAAAATTACAGATTTTCGGTATCCGTCACCCAAAGTCATGTAAAAATCCAGCATATATATGGTGCTTTCTCGGGTGCTATTACAGATAGCGCAATAAATCAAAGTGCATTGTCTGTAGGAGGCCCTGGCGCATGAATCTGTGCAGCGGGAACGACCTCAGACCACCAGGGGCCGAGATAACCACCGACACATGGCGCCGGACACGCAAGGTCATGTAAAAACCCAGGATGTATCTGGTGATATCTCCGGTGCTATTAGCGATAGCGCAATAAACCAAAGTGAATTATCTGCAGGAGGCCCGGGCGCATGAATCTGTGCAGCGGGAACGACCTCGGACCACCAGGGGCCGAGAAAACCACCGTCTAATGCGGCCGGACTGTCAGGATCAGGGAAAAATCCATTATATATCTGGTGACATCTCGGGTGCTATTAGAGATAGCGCAATAAATCAAAGTCCATTGTCCGTAGGAGGCCCTTGCGCATGAATCTGTACAGCAGGAACGACATCGGACCACCAGGGGCCGAGAAAATTACAGATTTTCGGTATCCGTCACCCAAAGTCATGTAAAAATCCAGCATATATATGGTGCTTTCTCGGGTGCTATTACAGATAGCGCAATAAATCAAAGTGCATTGTCTGTAGAAGGACCTGGCGCATGAATCTGTGCAGCGGGAACGACGTCGGACCACCAGGGGCCGAGAAAACCACCGTCTCATGGGGCCGGACACTCAGGGTCGGGGAATAATCCAATATATATCTGGTGATATGTCGGGTGCTATTCGAGATAGCGCAATAAACCAAACTGAATAGTCTGCAGGAGGCCCCGGCGCATGAATCTGTGCAGCGGGTACGACCTTGGATCACCAGGGGCCGAGAAAACCACCTTCTCATGGGGCCGGACACTCAGGGTCAGGCGAAAATCTAATATATATCTGGTGATATCTGGAGTGCTATTAGAGATAGCGCAATAAACCAAAGTGAATTATCTGCAGGAGGCCCTGGCGCATGAATCTGTGCAGAGGGAACGACCTCGGACCACCAGGGGCCGAGAAAACCACAGTCTCATGGGGCCGGACACTCAGGGTCAGGGGAAAATCTAATATATATCTGGTGATATCTCGGGTGCTAGTAGAGATAGCGCAATAAACCAAAGTGAATTATCTGCAGGAGGCCCTGGTGCATGAATCTGTGCAGCGGGAACGACCTAGGACCACCAGGGGCCGAGACAACCACCGTCTCATGGGGCCGGACACTCAGGGTCAGGGAAAAATCCAATATATATCTGGTGATATCACGGGAGCTATTAGAGGTAGCGCAATAAACGAAAGTGAATTATCTGCAGGAGGCACTGGCGCATGAATCTGTGCAGCAGGAACGACCTCGCACCACCAGGGGCCGAGAAAACCACGGTCTCATGGGGCCGGACACTCAGGGTCAGGGAAAAATCCAATATATATCAGGTGATATCTCGGGTGTTATTACAGATAGCGCAATAAACCATAGTGCATTGTCTGTAGGAGGGCCTGGCGCATGAATCTGTGCAGCGGGAACGACCTCGGACCACCAGGGGCCGAGAAAACCACCGTCTCATGGGGCCGGACACTCAGGGTCAGGAAAAAATGTATTATATATCTGGTGATATCTCGGGTGCTATTAGAGATAGCGCAACAAATCAAAGTGCATTGTCTGCAGGAGGCCCTGGCGCATGAATCTGTGTAGCGGGAACGACCTCGGACCACCAGGGGCCGAGAAAACCACCGTCTCATGGGGCCGGACTGTCAGGGTCAGGGAAAAATCCAATATATATCTGGTGATATCTCGGGTGCTATTAGAGATAGCGCAATAAATCAAAGTGGATTGTCTGTAGGAGGCACTGGCGAATGAATCTGTGCAGCAGGAACGACCTCGGACCACGAGGGGCCGAGAAAACCACCGTCTCATGGGGCCGGATAGTGAAGGTCAGGGAAAAGTCCATTATATATCTGGTGATATCTCGGGTGCCATTAGAGATAGCGCGATAAATCAAAGTGAATTATCTGCAGGAGGCCCTGGCGCATGAATCTGTGCAGCGGGAACGACCTCGGACCTGCAGGGGCCGAGAAAACCACCGTCTCATGGTGCCGGACACTCAGGGTCAGGGGAAAATCCAATATATATCTGGTGATATCTCGGGTGCTATTAGAGATAGCGCAATAAATCAGAGTGCATTGTCTGTAGGAGGCCCTGGCGCATGAATCTGTGGAGCGGGAACGACCTCGGACCACCAGGGGCCGAGAAAACCACCGTCTCATGGGGCCGGACACTCAGGGTCGGGGAAAAATCCAATATATATCTGGTGATATCTCGGGTGCTATTAGAGATAGCGCAATAAATCAGAGTGCATTGTCTGTAGGAGGCCCTGGCGCATGAATCTGGGCAGCGGGAACGACCTCGGACCACCAGGGGCCGAGAAAATGACAGATTTTCGGTATCCGTCTCCCAATGTCATGTAAAAATCCAGCATATATCTGGTGATACCTCGGGTTCTATTACAGATAGCGCGATAAATCAAAGTGCATTGTCTGCAGGAGGCCCTGGCGCATGAATCAGTGCAGCAGGAAAGACATCGGACCACTAGGGGCCGAGAAAACCACCGACACATGGGGCCGCACACTCAGGGTCAGGGGAAAATCCAATATATATCTGGTGATATCTCGGGTGCTATTAGAGATAGCGCAATAAACCAGAGTCAATTATCTGCAGGAGGACCTGGCGCATGAATCTGTGCAGCGGGAACGACCTCGGACCACCAGGGGCCGAGAAAACCACCGTCTAATGGGGCCGGACACTCAGGGTCAGGGGAAAATCCAATATATATCTGGTGATATCTCGGGTGCTACTTGAGATACCGCAATAAACCAAAGTGAATTATCTGCAGGATGCCCTGGCGCATGAGTCTGTGCAGCGGGAACGACCTCGGACCACCAGGGGCCGAGGAAACCACCGTCTAATGGAGCCGGACACTCAGGGTCAGGGGAAAATCCAATATATATCTGGTGATATCTCGGGTGCTACTAGAGATACCGCAATAAACCAAAGTGAATTATCTGCAGGATGCCCTGGCGCATGAGTCTGTGCAGCGGGAACGACCTCGGACCACCAGGGGCCGAGACAACCACCGTCTCATGGGGCCGGACACTCAGGGTCATGGAAAAATCCAATATATATCTGGTGATATCTCGGGTGCTATTACAGATAGCGCAATAAATCAAAGTGCATTGTCTGTAGGAGGCCCTGGCGCATGAATCTGGGCAGCGGGAACGACCTCGGACCACCAGGGGCCGAGAAAACCAGCGTCAAATGGGGCCGGACACTCAGGGTCAGGGGAAAATCCAATATATATCTGGTGATATCTCGGGTGCTATTAGAGATAGTGCAATAAACTAAAGTGGATTATCTGCAGGAGACCCTGGCGCATGCATCTGTGCAGCGGGAACGACCTCGGACCACCAGGGGCGAGAAAACCACCGTCTCATGGGGCCGGACACTCAGGGTCAGGGGAGAATCCAATATATATCTGGTGATATCTCGGGTGCTATTACAGATAGCGCAATAAATCAAAGTGCATTGTCTGCAGGAGGCCCTGGCGCATGAATCTGTGCAGCGGGAACGACCTCGGACCACCAGGGGCCGAGAAAACGACAGCCTCATGGGGCCGGACACTCAGGGTCATGGAAAAATCCAATATATATCTGGTGATATCTCGGGTGCTATTACAGATAGCGCAATAAACCAAAGTGCATTGTCTGTAGGAGGCCATGGCGCATGAATGTGTGCGGCGGGAACGACCTCGGACCACCAGGGGCCGAAAAAACCACCGTCTCATGGGGCCGGACACTCAGGGTCAGGGGAAAATCCAATATACATCTGGTGATATCTCGGGACCTATTAGAGATAGCGCAATATACCAAAGTGAATTATCTGCAGGAGGCCCTGGCGCATGAATCAGTGCAGTAGGAACGACATCGGACCACCAGGGGTCGAGAAAATGACAGATTTTCGGTATCCGTCTCCCAATGTCATGTATAAATCCAGCATATATCTGGTGATACCTCGGGTTCTATTACAGATAGCGCCATAAATCAAAGTGCATTGTCTGCAGGAGGCCCTGGCGCATGAATCTGTGAAGCAGGAACGACCTCGGACCACCAGGGGCCGAGAAAACGACAGTCTCATGGGGCCGGATACTCAGGGTCATGGAAAAATCCAATATATATTTGGTGATATCTCGGGTGCTATTACAGATAGCGCAATAAATCAAAGTGCATTGTCTGTAGGAGGCCCTGGCGCATGAATCTAGGCAGCGGGAACCACCTTGGACCACCAGGGGCCGAGAAAACCACTGTCAAATGGGGCCGGACACTCAGGGTCAGGGGAAAATCCAATATATATCTGGTGATATCTCGGGTGCTATTAGAGATAGCGCAATAAACTAAAGTGAATTATCTGCAGGAGACCCTGGCGCATGCACCTGTGCAGCGCGAACGACCTCGGACCACCAGGGGCCGAGAAAACGACAGTCTCATGGGGCCGGACACTCAGGGTCAGGGGAAAATCCAATATATATCTGGTGATATCTCGGGTGCTATTACAGATAGCGCAATAAGTCAAAGTGCTTTGTATGCAGGAGGCCCTGGCGCATGAATCTGTGAAGCAGGAACGACCTCGGACCACCACGGGCCGAGAAAACCACCGCCTCATGGGGCCGGACACTCAGGGTCAGGGGAAAATCCAATATATATCTGGTGATATCTCGGGTGCTATTACAGAGAGCGGAATAAATCAAAGTGCATTTTCTGTAGGAGGCCCTGGCGCATGAATCTGGGCAACGGGAACGACCTCGGACCACCAGGGGCCGAGAAAACCACAGTCTCATGGGGCCGGACGCTCAGGGTCAGGGGAAAATCCAATATATATCTGGTGATATCTCGGGTGCTGTTAGAGATAGCGCAATAAACCAAAGTGAATTATCTGCAGGAGGCCCTGGCGCATGAATCAGTGCAGCAGGAAAGACATCGGACCACCAGGGGCCGAGAAAATGACAGATTTTCGGTATCCGTCTCCCAATGTCATGTAAAAATCCAGCATATATCTGGTGATACCTCGGGTTCTATTACAGATAGCGCGATAAATCAAAGTGCATTGTCTGCAGGAGGCCCTGGCGCATGAATCTGTGTAGCGGCAACGACCTCGGACAACCAGGGGCCGAGAAAACCACCGACACATGGGGCCGGACACTCGAGGTCAGGGAAAAATCCAATATATATCTGGTGATATCACGGGTTCTATTACAGATAGCGCAATAAGTCAAAGTGCATTGTCTGCAGGCGGCCCTGGCGCATGAATCTGTGAAGCAGGAACGACCTCGGACCACCACGGGCCGAGAAAACCACAGCCTCATGGGGCCGGACACTCAGGGTCAGGGGAAAATCCAATATATATCTGGTGATATCTCGGGTGCTATTACAGATAGCGCAATAAATCAAAGTGCATTTTCTGTAGGAGGCCCTGGCGCATGAATCTGGGCAACGGGAACGACCTCGGACCACCAGGGGCCGAGAAAACCACAGTCTCATGGGGCCGGACACACAGGATCAGGGGAAAATCCAATATATATCAGGTGATATCTCGCGTGCTATTACAGATAGCGCAATAAACCAAAGTGCATTGTCTGTAGGAGGCCCATGCGCATGGATCTGTGCAGCGGGAACGACCTCGGACCTCCAGGGGCCGAGAAAACCACCGTCTCATGTGGCCGGACACTCAGGGTCAGGGAAAAATCCAATATATATCCGGTGATATCTCGGGTCCTATTACAGATAGCGCAATAACTCAAAGTGCATTGTCTGCAGGAGGCCCTAGCGCATGAATCTGTGCAGCGGGAACGACCTCGGACCACCAGGGGCCAAGAAAACCACCGTCTAATGGGGCCGGACACTCAGGGTCAGGGGAAAATCCAATATATATCTGGTGATATCTCGGGCGCTACTAGAGATACCGCAATAAACCAAAGTGAATTATCTGCAGGATGCCCTGGCGCATGAGTCTTTGCAGCGGGAACGACCTCGGACCACCAGCGGCCGAGAAAACCACCGTCTAATGGGGCCGGACACTCAGGGTCAGGGGAAAATCCAATATATATCTGGTGATATCTCGGGTGCTACTAGAGATACCGCAATAAACCAAAGTGAATTATCTGCAGGATGCACCTGACGCATGAGTCTGTGCAGCGGGAACGACCTCGGACCACCCGGGGCCGAGACAACCACCGTCTCATGGGGCCGGACACTCAGGGTCATGGAAAAATCCAATATATATCTGGTGATATCTCGGGTGCTATTACAGATAGCGCAATAAATCAAAGTGCATTGTCTGTAGGAGGCCCTGGCGCATGAATCTGGGCAGCGGGAACGACCTCGGACCACCAGGGGCCGAGAAAACCAGCGTCAAATGGGGCCGGACACTCAGGGTCAGGGGAAAATCCAATATATATCTGGTGATATCTCGGGTGCTATTAGAGATAGCGCAATAAACTAAAGTGGATTATCTGCAGGAGACCCTGGCGCATGCATCTGTGCAGCGGGAACGACCTCGGACCACCAGGGGCCGAGAAAACCACCGTCTCATGGGGCCGGACACTCAGGGTCAGTGAAAAATCCAATATATATCTGGTGATATCTCGGGTGCTATTAGAGATAGCGCAATAAACCAAAGTGAATTATCTGCAGGAGGCCCTGGCGCATGAATCTGGCCAGCGGGAACGACCTCGGACCACCAGGGGCCGAGAAAACCACGGTCTCATGGGGCCGGACACACAGGATCAGGGGAAAATCCAATATATATCAGGTGATATCTCGCGTGCTATTACAGATAGCGCAATAAACCAAAGTGCATTGTCTGTAGGAGGTCCATGCGCATGAATCTGTGCAGCGGGAACGACCTCGGACCTCCAGGGGCCGAGAAAACCACCGTCTCATGTGGCCGGACACTCAGGGTCAGGGAAAAATCCAATATATATCCGGTGATATCTCGGGTCCTATTACAGATAGCGCAATAACTCAAAGTGCATTGTCTGCAGGAGGCCCTGGCGCATGAATCTGTGCAGCGGGAACGACCTCGGACCACCAGGGGCCAAGAAAACCACCGTCTAATGGGGCCGGACACTCAGGGTCAGGGGAAAATCCAATATATATCTGGTGATATCTCGGGCGCTACTAGAGATACCGCAATAAACCAAAGTGAATTATCTGCAGGATGCCCTGGCGCATGAGTCTGTGCAGCGGGATCGACCTCGGACCACCAGCGGCCGAGAAAACCACCGTCTAATGGGGCCGGACACTCAGGGTCAGGGGAAAATCCAATATATATCTGGTGATATCTCGGGTGCTACTAGAGATACCGCAATAAACCAAAGTGAATTATCTGCAGGATGCACCTGACGCATGAGTCTGTGCAGCGGGAACGACCTCGGACCACCCGGGGCCGAGACAACCACCGTCTCATGCGGCCGGACACTCAGGGTCATGGAAAAATCCAATATATATCTGGTGATATCTCGGGTGCTATTACAGATAGCGCAATAAATCAAAGTGCATTGTCTGTAGGAGGCCCTGGCGCATGAATCTAGGCAGCGGGAACGACCTCGGACCACCAGGGGCCGAGAAAACCAGCGTCAAATGGGGCCGGACACTCAGGGTCAGGGGAAAATCCAATATATATCTGGTGATATCTCGGGTGCTATTAGAGATAGCGCAATAAACTAAAGTGGATTATCTGCAGGAGACCCTGGCGCATGCATCTGTGCAGCGGGAACGACCTCGGACCACCAGGGGCCGAGAAAACCACCGTCTCATGGGGCCGGACACTCAGGGTCAGGGAAAAATCCAATATATATCTGGTGATATCTCGGGTGCTATTAGAGATAGCGCAATAAACCAATGTGAATTATCTGCAGGAGGCCCTGGCGCACGCATCTGGGCAGCGGGAACGACCTCGGACCACCAGGGGCCGAGAAAACCACAGTCACATGGGGCCGGACACTCAGGGTCAGGGGAAAATCCAATATATATCTCGTGATATCTCGGGTGAAGTTACAGATAGCGCAGTAAATCAAAGTGCATTGTCTGTAGGAGGCCCTGGCGCATGAATCTGGGCCGCCGGAACGACCTCGGACCACCAGGGGCCGAGAAAACCACAGTCTCATGGGGCCGGACACTCATTGTCAGGGAAAAATCCAATATACATCTGGTGATATCTCGGGTGCTATTACAGATAGCGCAATAAACCAAAGTGCATTGTCTGTAGGAGGCCCTGGCGCATGAATCTGTGAAGCAGGAACGACCTCGGACCACCACGGGCCGAGAAAACCACCGCCTCATGGGGCCGGACTCTCAGGGTCAGGGGAAAATCCAATATATATCTGGTGATATCTCGGGTGCTATTAGAGATAGCGCAATAAACCAAAGTGAATTATCTGCAGGGGGCCCTGGCGCAGGAACCTGTTCAGCGGCAACGACCTCGGACCACCAGGGGCCGAGAAAACCACCGTCTCATGGGGCCGGACACTCAGGGTCAGAGAACAATCCAATATATATCTGGTGATATCTCGGGTGCTATTACAGATAGCGCAATAAATCAAAGTGCATTGTCTGTAGGAGGCCTTGGCGCATGAATCTATGCAGCGGGAACGACCTCGGACCACCAGGGGCCGAGAAAACCACCCTCTCATGAGGCCGGACACTCAGGGTCAGGGGAAAATCCAATATATATCTGGTGATATCTCGGGTGCTATTAGAGATAGCGCAATAAACCAGAGTCAATTATCTGCAGGAGGACCTGGCGCATGAATCTGTGCAGCGGGAACGACCTCGGACCACCAGGGGCCGAGAAAACCACCGTCTAATGGGGCCGGACACTCAGGGTCAGGGGAAAATCCAATATATATCTGGTGATATCTCGGGTGCTACTTGAGATACCGCAATAAACCAAAGTGAATTATCTGCAGGATGCCCTGGCGCATGAGTCTGTGCAGCGGGAACGACCTCGGACCACCAGGGGCCGAGGAAACCACCGTCTAATGGAGCCGGACACTCAGGGTCAGGGGAAAATCCAATATATATCTGGTGATATCTCGGGTCCTATTACAGATAGCGCAATAACTCAAAGTGCATTGTCTGCAGGATGCCCTGGCGCATGAGTCTGTGCAGCGGGAACGACCTCGGACCACCAGGGGCCGAGACAACCACCGTCTCATGGGGCCGGACACTCAGGGTCATGGAAAAATCCAATATATATCTGGTGATATCTCGGGTGCTATTACAGATAGCGCAATAAATCAAAGTGCATTGTCTGTAGGAGGCCCTGGCGCATGAATCTGGGCAGCGGGAACGACCTCGGACCACCAGGGGCCGAGACAACCACCGTCTCATGGGGCCGGACACTCAGGGTCATGGAAAAATCCAATATATATCTGGTGATATCTCGGGTGCTATTACAGATAGCGCAATAAATCAAAGTGCATTGTCTGTAGGAGGCCCTGGCGCATGAATCTGGGCAGCGGGAACGACCTCGGACCACCAGGGGCCGAGAAAACCAGCGTCAAATGGGGCCGGACACTCAGGGTCAGGGGAAAATCCAATATATATCTGGTGATATCTCGGGTGCTATTAGAGATAGTGCAATAACCTAAAGTGGATTATCTGCAGGAGACCCTGGCGCATGCATCTGTGCAGCGGGAACGACCTCGGACCACCAGGGGCGAGAAAACCACCGTCTCATGGGGCCGGACACTCAGGGTCAGGGGAGAATCCAATATATATCTGGTGATATCTCGGGTGCTATTACAGATAGCGCAATAAATCAAAGTGCATTGTCTGCAGGAGGCCCTGGCGCATGAATCTGTGCAGCGGGAACGACCTCGGACCACCAGGGGCCGAGAAAACGACAGCCTCATGGGGCCGGACACTCAGGGTCATGGAAAAATCCAATATATATCTGGTGATATCTCGGGTGCTATTACAGATAGCGCAATAAACCAAAGTGCATTGTCTGTAGGAGGCCCTGGCGCATGAATGTGTGCGGCGGGAACGACCTCGGACCACCAGGGGCCGAAAAAACCACCGTCTCATGGGGCCGGACACTCAGGGTCAGGGGAAAATCCAATATACATCTGGTGATATCTCGGGAGCTATTAGAGATAGCGCAATAAACCAAAGTGAATTATCTGCAGGAGGCCCTGGCGCATGAATCAGTGCAGCAGGAACGATATCGGACCACCAGGGGTCGAGAAAATGACAGATTTTCGGTATCCGTCTCCCAATGTCATGTATAAATCCAGCATATATCTGGTGATACCTCGGGTTCTATTACAGATAGAGCCATAAATCAAAGTGCATTGTCTGCAGGAGGCCCTGGCGCATGAACCTGTGAAGCAGGAACGACCTCGGACCACCAGGGGCCGAGAAAACGACAGTCTCATGGGGCCGGACACTCAGGGTCATGGAAAAATCCAATATATATTTGGTGATATCTCGGGTGCTATTACAGATAGCGCAATAAATCAAAGTGCATTGTCTGTAGGAGGCCCTGGCGCATGAATCTGGGCAGCGGGAACCACCTTGCACCACCAGGGGCCGAGAAAACCACCGTCAAATGGGGCCGGACACTCAGGGTCAGGGGAAAATCCAATATATATCTGGTGATATCTCGGGTGCTATTACAGATAGCGCAATAAGTCAAAGTGCTTTGTATGCAGGAGGCCCTGGCGCATGAATCTGTGAAGCAGGAACGACCTCGGACCATCACGGGCCGAGAAAACCACCGCCTCATGGGGCCGGACACTCAGGGTCAGGGGAAAATCCAATATATATCTGGTGATATCTCGGGTGCTATTACAGAGAGCGCAATAAATCAAAGTGCATTTTCTGTAGGAGGCCCTGGCGCATGAATCTGGGCAACGGGAACGACCTCGGACCACCAGGGGCCGAGAAAACCACAGTCTCATGGGGCCGGACGCTCAGGGTCAGGGGAAAATCCAATATATATCTGGTGGTATCTCGGGTGCTGTTAGAGATAGCGCAATAAACCAAAGTGAATTATCTGCAGGAGGCCCTGGCGCATGAATCAGTGCAGCAGGAAAGACATCGGACCACCAGGGGCCGAGAAAATGACAGATTTTCGGTATCCGTCTCCCAATGTCGTGTAAAAATCCAGCATATATCTGGTGATACTTCGGGTTCTATTACAGATAGCGCGATAAATCAAAGTGCATTGTCTGCAGGAGGCCCTGGCGCATGAATCTGTGAAGCAGGAACGACCTCGGCCCACCAGGGGCCGAGAAACTTACAGATTTTCGGTGTCCGTCCCCCAAAGTCATGTAAAAATCCAGTATATATATGGTGCTTTCTCGGGTGCTATTACAGATAGCGCAATAAACCAAAGTGTATTATCTGCAGGAGGCCCTGGCGCATGAATCTGTGTAGCGGCAACGACCTCGGACAACCAGGGGCCGAGAAAACCACCGACACATGGGGCCGGACACTCGAGGTCAGGGAAAAATCCAATATATATCTGGTGATATCACGGGTTCTATTACAGATAGCGCAATAAGTCAAAGTGCATTGTCTGCAGGAGGCCCTGGCGCATGAATCTGTGAAGCAGGAACGACCTCGGACCACCACGGGCCGAGAAAACCACAGCCTCATGGGGCCGGACACTCAGGGTCAGGGGAAAATCCAATATATATCTGGTGATATCTCGGGTGCTATTACAGATAGCGCAATAAATCAAAGTGCATTGTCTGCAGGAGGCCCTGGCGCATGAATCTGTGAAGCAGGAACGAGCTCGGTCCACCAGGGACCGAGAAAACCACAGTCACATGGGGCCGGACACTCAGGGTCAGGGAAAAATCGAATATATATCTGGTGATATCTCGGGTGCTACTAGAGATAGCGCGATAAATCAAAGTGCATTGTCTGCAGGAAGTCCTGGCGCATCAATCCGTGCAGCGGGAACGACCTCGGACCACCAGGGGCCGAGAAAACCACCGTCTCATGGGGCCGGATAGTCAGGGTCAGGGAAAAGTCCATTATATATCTGGTGATATCTCGGGTGCCATTAGAGATAGCGCGATAAATCAAAGTGAATTATCTGCAGGAGGCCCTGGCGCAGGAACCTGTTCAGCAGCAACGACCTCGGACCACCAGGGGCCGAGAAAACCACCGTCTAATGGGGCCGGACACTCAGGGTCAGGGGAAAATCCAATATATATCTGGTGATATCTCGGGTGCTACTAGAGATACCGCAATAAACCAAAGTGAATTATCTGCAGGATGCCCTGGCGCATGAGTCTGTGCAGCGGGAACGACCTCGGACAACCAGGGGCCGAGTCAACCACCGTCTCATGGGGCCGGACACTCAGGGTCATGGAAAAATCCAATATATATCTGGTGATATCTCGGGTGCTATTAGAGATAGCGCAATAAACCAAAGTGAATTATCTGCAGGATGCCCTGGCGCATGAGTCTGTGCAGCGGGAACGACCTCGGACCACCAGGGGCCGAGGAAACCACCGTCTAATGGAGCCGGACACTCAGGGTCAGGGGAAAATCCAATATATATCTGGTGATATCTCGGGTGCTACTAGAGATACCGCAATAAACCAAAGTGAATTATCTGCAGGATGCCCTGGCGCATGAGTCTGTGCAGCGGGAACGACCTCGGACCACCAGGGGCCGAGACAACCACCGTCTCATGGGGCCGGACACTCAGGGTCATGGAAAAATCCAATATATATCTGGTGATATCTCGGGTGCTATTACAGATAGCGCAATAAATCAAAGTGCATTGTCTGTAGGAGGCCCTGGCGCATGAATCTGGGCAGCGGGAACGACCTCGGACCACCAGGGGCCGAGAAAACCAGCGTCAAATGGGGCCGGACACTCAGGGTCAGGGGAAAATCCAATATATATCTGGTGATATCTCGGGTGCTATTAGAGATAGTGCAATAAACTAAAGTGGATTATCTGCAGGAGACCCTGGCGCATGCATCTGTGCAGCGGGAACGACGTCGGAGCACCAGGGGCCGAGAAAATTACAGATATTCGGAATCCGTTACCCAAGGTCATGTAAAAATCCAGCATATATCTGGTGATATCTCGGGTGCTATTACAGATAGCGCAATAAACCAAAGTGCATTGTCTGTAGGAGGCCCTGGCGCATGAATCTGTGAAGCAGGAACGACCTCGGACCACCACGGGCCGAGAAAACCACCGCCTCATGGGGCCGGACTCTCAGGGTCAGGGGAAAATCCAATATATATCTGGTGATATCTCGGGTGCTATTAGAGATAGCGCAATAAACCAAAGTGAATTATCTGCAGGGGGCCCTGGCGCAGGAACCTGTTCAGCGGCAACGACCTCGGACCACCAGGGGCCGAGAAAACCACCGTCTCATGGGGCCGGACACTCAGGGTCAGAGAACAATCCAATATATATCTGGTGATATCTCGGGTGCTATTGCAGATAGCGCAATAAATCAAAGTGCATTGTCTGTAGGAGGCCTTGGCGCATGAATCTATGCAGCGGGAACGACCTCGGACCACCAGGGGCCGAGAAAACCACCCTCTCATGAGGCCGGACACTCAGGGTCAGGGGAAAATCCAATATATATCTGGTGATATCTCGGGTGCTATTAGAGATAGCGCAATAAACCAGAGTCAATTATCTGCAGGAGGACCTGGCGCATGAATCTGTGCAGCGGGAACGACCTCGGACCACCAGGGGCCGAGAAAACCACCGTCTAATGGGGCCGGACACTCAGGGTCAGGGGAAAATCCAATATATATCTGGTGATATCTCGGGTGCTACTTGAGATACCGCAATAAACCAAAGTGATTTATCTGCAGGATGCCCTGGCGCATGAGTCTGTGCAGCGGGAACGACCTCGGACCACCAGGGGCCGAGGAAACCACCGTCTAATGGAGCCGGACACTCAGGGTCAGGGGAAAATCCAATATATATCTGGTGATATCTCGGGTCCTATTACAGATAGCGCAATAACTCAAAGTGCATTGTCTGCAGGATGCCCTGGCGCATGAGTCTGTGCAGCGGGAACGACCTCGGACCACCAGGGGCCGAGACAACCACCGTCTCATGGGGCCGGACACTCAGGGTCATGGAAAAATCCAATATATATCTGGTGATATCTCGGGTGCTATTACAGATAGCGCAATAAATCAAAGTGCATTGTCTGTAGGAGGCCCTGGCGCATGAATCTGGGCAGCGGGAACGACCTCGGACCACCAGGGGCCGAGAAAACCAGCGTCAAATGGGGCCGGACACTCAGGGTCAGGGGAAAATCCAATATATATCTGGTGATATCTCGGGTGCTATTAGAGATAGTGCAATAAACTAAAGTGGATTATCTGCAGGAGACCCTGGCGCATGCATCTGTGCAGCGGGAACGACCTCGGACCACCAGGGGCGAGAAAACCACCGTCTCATGGGGCCGGACACTCAGGGTCAGGGGAGAATCCAATATATATCTGGTGATATCTCGGGTGCTATTACAGATAGCGCAATAAATCAAAGTGCATTGTCTGCAGGAGGCCCTGGCGCATGAATCTGTGCAGCGGGAACGACCTCGGACCACCAGGGGCCGAGAAAACGACAGCCTCATGGGGCCGGACACTCAGGGTCATGGAAAAATCCAATATATATCTGGTGATATCTCGGGTGCTATTACAGATAGCGCAATAAACCAAAGTGCATTGTCTGTAGGAGGCCCTGGCGCATGAATGTGTGCGGCGGGAACGACCTCGGACCACCAGGGGCCGAAAAAACCACCGTCTCATGGGGCCGGACACTCAGGGTCAGGGGAAAATCCAATATACATCTGGTGATATCTCGGGAGCTATTAGAGATAGCGCAATAAACCAAAGTGAATTATCTGCAGGAGGCCCTGGCGCATGAATCAGTGCAGCAGGAACGATATCGGACCACCAGGGGTCGAGAAAATGACAGATTTTCGGTATCCGTCTCCCAATGTCATGTATAAATCCAGCATATATCTGGTGATACCTCGGGTTCTATTACAGATAGAGCCATAAATCAAAGTGCATTGTCTGCAGGAGGCCCTGGCGCATGAACCTGTGAAGCAGGAACGACCTCGGACCACCAGGGGCCGAGAAAACGACAGTCTCATGGGGCCGGACACTCAGGGTCATGGAAAAATCCAATATATATTTGGTGATATCTCGGGTGCTATTACAGATAGCGCAATAAATCAAAGTGCATTGTCTGTAGGAGGCCCTGGCGCATGAATCTGGGCAGCGGGAACCACCTTGCACCACCAGGGGCCGAGAAAACCACCGTCAAATGGGGCCGGACACTCAGGGTCAGGGGAAAATCCAATATATATCTGGTGATATCTCGGGTGCTATTACAGATAGCGCAATAAGTCAAAGTGCTTTGTATGCAGGAGGCCCTGGCGCATGAATCTGTGAAGCAGGAACGACCTCGGACCACCACGGGCCGAGAAAACCACCGCCTCATGGGGCCGGACACTCAGGGTCAGGGGAAAATCCAATATATATCTGGTGATATCTCGGGTGCTATTACAGAGAGCGCAATAAATCAAAGTGCATTTTCTGTAGGAGGCGCCTGGCGCATGAATCTGGGCAACGGGAACGACCTCGGACCACCAGGGGCCGAGAAAACCACAGTCTCATGGGGCCGGACGCTCAGGGTCAGGGGAAAATCCAATATATATCTGGTGATATCTCGGGTGCTGTTAGAGATAGCGCAATAAACCAAAGTGAATTATCTGCAGGAGGCCCTGGCGCATGAATCAGTGCAGCAGGAAAGACATCGGACCACCAGGGGCCGAGAAAATGACAGATTTTCGGTATCCGTCTCCCAATGTCGTGTAAAAATCCAGCATATATCTGGTGATACTTCGGGTTCTATTACAGATAGCGCGATAAATCAAAGTGCATTGTCTGCAGGAGGCCCTGGCGCATGAATCTGTGAAGCAGGAACGACCTCGGCCCACCAGGGACCGAGAAAACCACAGTCACATGGGGCCGGACACTCAGGGTCAGGGAAAAATCGAATATATATCTGGTGATATCTCGGGTGCTACTAGAGATAGCGCGATAAATCAAAGTGCATTGTCTGCAGGAAGTCCTGGCGCATCAATCCGTGCAGCGGGAACGACCTCGGACCACCAGGGGCCGAGAAAACCACCGTCTCATGGGGCCGGATAGTCAGGGTCAGGGAAAAGTCCATTATATATCTGGTGATATCTCGGGTGCCATTAGAGATAGCGCGATAAATCAAAGTGAATTATCTGCAGGAGGACCTGGCGCATGAATCTGTGCAACGGGAACGACCTCGGACCACCAGGGGCCGAGAAAACCACCGTCCCGAGGGGCCGGACACTTAGGGTCAGTGAAAAATCCAATATATATCTGGTGATATCACGGGTGCTATTGCAGATAGCGCAATAAATCAAAGTGAATTATCTGCAGGAGGCCCTGGCGCATGAATCTGTGCAACGGCAACGACCTCGGACCACCAGGTGCCGAAAAAACCACAGTCTCATGGGGCGGGACACTCAGGGTCAGGGGAAAATCCAATATATATCTGGTGATATCTCGGGTGCTATTACAGATAGCGCAATAAATCAAAGTGCATTGTCTGTAGGAGGCCCTGGCGCATGAATCTGGGCAGCGGGAACGACCTCGGACCACCAGGGGCCGAGAAAACCACCGTCAAATGGGGCCGGACACTCAGGGTCAGGGAAAAATCCGATATATATCTGGTGATATCTCGGGTGCTATTACAGATAGCGCAATAAACCAAAGTGAATTATCTGCAGGAGGCCCTGCCGCATGAATCTGTCCAGCGGGAACGACCTCGGAGCACCAGGGGCCGAGAAAACCACCCTCTCATGGGGCCGGACACTCAGGGTCAGGGGAAAATCCAATATATATCTGGTGATATCTCGGGTGCTATTAGAGATAGTGCAATAAACCAGAGTCAATTATCTGCAGGAGGCCCTGGCGCATGAATCTGTGCAGCGGGAACGACCTCGGACCACCAGGGGCCGAGAAAACCACCGTCTCATGGGGCCGGACACTCAGGGTCAGGGGAAAATCTAATATATATTTGGTGATATCCCGGGTGCTATTACAGATAGCACAATAAGCCAGAGTCTATTATCTGCAGGAGGCCCTGGCGCATGAATCTGTGCAGCGGGAACGACCTTGGACCACCAGGGGCGGAGAAAACCACCGTCTCATGGGGCCGGACACTCAGGGTCAGGGGAAAATCCAATATATATCTGGTGATATCTCGGGAGCTATTAGAGATAGCGCAATAAACCAAAGTGAATTATCTGCAGGAGGCCCTGGCGCATGAATCAGTGCAGCTGGAAAGACATCGGACCTCCAGGGGCCGAGAAAACGACAGTCTCATGGGGCCGGACACTCAGGGTCAGGGAAAAATCCAATATATGTCTGGTGATATCTCGGGTGCTATTAGAGATAGCGGAATAAACCAAAGTGAATTATCTGCAGGAGGCCCGGGCGCATGAATCTGTGTAGCGGCAACGACCTCGGACCACCAGGGGCCGAGAAAACCACCGACACATGGGGCCGGACACTCAGGGTCAGGGAAAAATCCAATATATATCTGGTGATATTTCGGGTGCTATTACAGATAGCGCAATAAATCAAGGTGCATTGTCTGCAGGAGGCCCTGGCGCATGAATCTGTGAAGCAGGAACGACCTCGGACCACCAGGGGCCGAGAAAACGACAGTCTCATGGGGCCGGACACACAGGGTCAGGGAAAAATCCAATATATGTCTGGTGATATCTCGGGTGCTATTAGAGATAGCGGAATAAACCAAAGTGAATTATCTGCATGAGGCCCGGGCGCAGTAATGTGTACAGCGGGAACGACCTCGGACTACCAGGGGCCCAGAAAACCACCGTCTCATGGGGCCGGACTGTCAGGGTCAGGGAAAAATGCAATATATATCTGGTGATATCTCGGGTGCTATTAGACATAGCGCAATAAACGAAAGTGAATTATCTGCAGGAGGCCCTCGCGCATGCATTTGTGCAGCGGGAACGACCTCATACCACCAGGGGCCGAGAAAACCACCGTCTCATGGGGCCGGACACTCAGGGTCAGGGGAAAATCCAATATATATCTGGTGATATCTCGGGTGCTATTACAGATAGCGCAATAAATCAAAGTGCATTGTCTGTAGGAGGCCCTGGCGCATGAGTCTGTGCAGCGGGAACGACCACGGACCACCAGGGGCCGAGAAAACCACAGTCTCATGGGGCCGGACGGTCAGGGTCAGGGGAAAATCCAATATATATCTGGTGATATCTCGGGTGCAGTTAGAGATAGCGCAATAAACCAAAGTGAATTATCTGCAGGAGGCCCTGGCGCATGAATCAGTGCGGCAGGAACGACATCGGACCACCAGGGGCCGAGAAAATGACAGATTTTCGGTATCCGTCTCCCAATGTTATGTATAAATCCAGCATATATCTGGTGATACCTCGGGTTCTATTACAGATAGCGCGATAAATCAAAGTGCATTGTCTGCAGGAGGCCCTGGCGCATGAATCTGTGAAGCAGGAACGACCTCGGACCACCAGGGGCCGAGAAAACGACAGTCTCATGGGGCCGGACACTCAGGGTCAGGGAAAAATCCAATATATATCTGGTGATATCTCGGGTGCTATTACAGATAGCGCAATAAGTCAAAGTGCATTGTCTGCAGGAGGCCCTGGCGCATGAATCTGTGAAGCAGGAACGACCTCGGACCACCACGGGCCGAGAAAACCACCGCCTCATGGGGCCGGACACTCAGGGTCATGTAAAAATCCAGTATATATATGGTGCTTTCTCGGGTGCTATTACAGATAGCGCTATAAACAAAAGTGTATTATCTGCAGGAGGCCCTGGCGAATGAATCTGTGTAGCGGCAACGACCTCGGACAACCAGGGGCCGAGAAAACCACCGACACATGGGGCCGGACACTCAGGGTCAGGGAAAAATCCAATATATATCTGGTGATATCTCGGGTGCTATTACAGATAGCGCAATAAACCAAAGTGTATTATCTGCAGGAGGCCCTGGCGCATGAATATGTGTAGCGGCAACGACCTCGGACAACCAGGGGCCGAGAAAACCACCGACACATGGGGCCGGACACTCGAGGTCAGGGAAAAATCCAATATATATCTGGTGATATCACGGGTTCTATTACAGATAGCGCAATAAGTCAAAGTGAATTATCTGCAGGGGGCCCTGGCGCAGGAATCTGTTCAGCGGGAACGACCTCGGACCACCAGGGGTCGAGAAAACCACCGTCTCATGGGGCCGGACACTCAGGGTCAGAGAAAAATCCAATATATATCTGGTGATATCTCGGGTGCTATTACAGATAGCGCAATAAATCAAAGTGCATTGCCTGTAGGAGGCCTTGGCGCATGAATCTCTGCAGCGGGAACGACCTCGGACCACCAGGGGCCGAGAAACCACCGCCTCATGGGGCCGGACACTCAGGGTCAGGGGAAAATCCAATATATATCTGGTGATATCTCGGGTGCTATTAGAGATAGCGCAATAAACCAGAGACAATTATCTGCAGGAGGCCCGGCGCATTAATCTGTTCAGCGGGATCGACCTCGGACCACCAGGGGCCGAGAAAACCACCGTCTCATGGGGCCGGACACTCAGGGTCAGGGAAAAATCCAATATATATCTGGTGATATCTCGGGTGCTACTAGAGACAGCGCAATAAACCAAAGTGAATTATCTGCAGGAGGCCCTGGCGCATGAGTCTGTGCAGCGGGAACGACCTCGGTCCACCAGGGGCCGAGACAAGCACCGTCAGATGGGGCCGGACACTCAGGGTCGGCGAAAAATCCAATATATATTTGGTGATATCTCGGGTGCTATTAGCTATAGCGCAATAAACCAAGGTGAATTATCTGCAGGGGGCCCTGGCGCAAGAATCTGGGCAGCGGTATCTACCTCGGACCATCAGGTTCCGAGAAAATCACCGACACATGGGGCCGGGCACTCAGGGTCAGGGGAAAATCCAGTATATATCTGGTGATATCTCGGGTGCTACTAGAGATACCGCAATAAACCAAAGTGAATTATCTGCAGGAAGCCTTGGCGCATGATTCTGTGCAGCGGGAACGACCTCGGACCACCACGGACCGAGAAAACCACCGCCTCATGGGGCCGGACACTCAGGGTCAGGGGAAAATCCAATATATATCTGGTGATATCTCGGGTGCTATTAGAGATAGCGCAATAAACCAAAGTGAATTATCTGCAGGGGGCCCTGGCGCAGGAATCTGTGCAGCGGGAACGACCTCGGACCACCAGGGGCCGAGAAAACCACCCTCTCATGGGGCCGGACACTCAGGGTCAGGGGAAAATCCAATATATGTCTGGTGATATCTCGGGTGCTATTAGAGATAGCGGAATAAACCAAAGTGAATTATCTGCAGGAGGCCCGGGCGCATGAATCTGTGTAGCGGCAACGACGTCGGACCACCAGGGGCCGAGAAAACCACCGACACATGGGGCCGGACACTCAGGGTCAGGGAAAAATCCAATATATATCTGGTGATATTTCGGGTGCTATTACAGATAGCGCAATAAATCAAAGTGCATTGTCTGCAGGAGGCCCTGGCGCATGAATCTGTGAAGCAGGAACGACCTCGGACCACCAGGGGCCGAGAAAACGACAGTCTCATGGGGCCGGACACTCAGGGTCATGGAAAAATCCAATATATATCTGGTGATATCTCGGGTGCTATTACAGATAGCGCAATAAATCAAAGTGCATTGTCTGTAGGAGGCCCTGGCGCATGAATGTGTGCGGCGGGAACGACCTCGGACCACCAGGGGCCGAGAAAACCACCCTCTCATGGGGCCGGACACTCAGGATCAGGGGAAAATCCAATATATATCTGGTGATATCTCGGGTGCTATTAGAGATAGTGCAATAAACCAGAGTCAATTATCTGCAGGAGGCCCTGGCGCATGAATCTGTGCAGCGGGAACGACCTTGGACCACCAGGGGCCGAGAAAACCACCGTCTCATGGGGCCGGACACTCAGGGTCAGGGGAAAATCCAATATATATCTGGTAATATCTCGGGAGCTATTAGAGATAGCGCAATAAACCAAAGTGAATTATCTGCAGGAGGCCCTGGCGCATGAATCAGTGCAGCTGGAAAGACATCGGACCTCCAGGGGCCGAGAAAACGACAGTCTCATGGGGCCGGTCACTCAGGGTCAGTGAAAAATCCAATATATGTCTGGTGATATCTCGGGTGCTATTAGAGATAGCGGAATAAACCAAAGTGAATTATCTGCAGGAGGCTCGGGCGCATGAATCTGTGTAGCGGCAACAACCTCGGACCACCAGGGGCCGAGAAAACCTCCGACACATGGGGCCGGACACTCAGGGTCAGGGAAAAATCCAATATATATCTGGTGATATTTCGGGTGCTATTACAGATAGCGCAATAAACCAAAGTGAATTATCTGCAGGAGGCCCTGGCGCATGAGTCTCTGCAGCGGGAACGACCACGGACCACCAGGGGCCGAGAAAACCACAGTCTCATGGGGCCGGACGGTCAGGGTCAGGGGAAAATCCAATATATATCTGGTGATATCTCGGGTGCAGTTAGAGATAGCGCAATAAACCAAAGTGAATTATCTGCAGGAGGCCCTGGCGCATGAATCAGTGCGGCAGGAACGACATCGGAACACCAGGGGCCGAGAAAATGACAGATTTTCGGTATCCGTCTCCCAATGTTATGTATAAATCCAGCATATATCTGGTGATACCTCGGGTTCTATTACAGATAGCGCGATAAATCAAAGTGCATTGTCTGCAGGAGGCCCTGGCGCATGAATCTGTGAAGCAGGAACGACCTCGGACCACCAGGGGCCGAGAAAACCACCCCCTCATGGGGCCGGACACTCAGGGTCATGTAAAAATCCAGTATATATATGGTGCTTTCTCGGGTGCTATTACAGATAGCGCAATAAACAAAAGTGTATTATCTGCAGGAGGCCCTGGCGAATGAATCTGTGTAGCGGCAACGACCTCGGACAACCAGGGGCCGAGAAAACCACCGACACATGGGGCCGGACACTCAGGGTCAGGGAAAAATCCAATATATATCTGGTGATATCTCGGGTGCTATTACAGATAGCGCAATAAATCAAAGTGAATTATCTGCAGGGGGCCCTGGCGCAGGAATCTGTTCAGCGGGAACGACCTCGGACCACCAGGGGTCGAGAAAACCACCGTCTCATGGGGCCGGACACTCAGGGTCAGAGAAAAATCCAATATATATCTGGTGATATCTCGGGTGCTATTACAGATAACGCAATAAATCAAAGTGCATTGCCTGTAGGAGGCCTTGGCGCATGAATCTATGCAGCGGGAACGACCTCGGACCACCAGGGGCCGAGAAAACCACCGTCTCATGGGGCCGGACACTCAGGGTCAGGGGAAAATCCAATATATGTCTGGTGATATCTCGGGTGCTACTAGAGACAGCGCAATAAACCAAAGTGAATTATCTGCAGGAGGCCCTGGCGCATGAGTCTGTGCAGCGGGAACGACCTCGGTCCACCAGGGGCCGAGACAAGCACTGTCAGATGGGGCCGGACACTCAGGGTCGGCGAAAAATCCAATATATATTTGGTGATATCTCGGGTGCTATTAGCTATAGCGCAATAAACCAAGGTGAATTATCTGCAGGGGGCCCTGGCGCAAGAATCTGGGCAGCGGTATCTACCTCGGACCATCAGGTTCCGAGAAAATCACCGACACATGGGGCCGGGCACTCAGGGTCAGGGGAAAATCCAATATATATCTGGTGATATCTCGGGTGCTACTAGAGATACCGCAATAAACCAAAGTGAATTATCTGCAGGATGCCCTGGCGCATGAGTCTGTGCAGCGGGAACGACCTCGGACCACCAGGGGCCGAGACAACCACCGTCAAATGGGGCCGGACACTCAGGGTCAGGGAAAAATCCAATATATATTTGTTGATATCTCGGGTGCTATTACAGATAGCGCAATAAACCAAAGTGAATTATCTGCAGGAGGCCCTGCCGCATGAATCTGTGTAGCGGCAACGACCTCGGAGCACCAGGGGCCGAGAAAACCACCGACACATGGGGCCGGACACTCAGGGTCAGGGAAAAATCCAATATATATCTGGTGATGTCTCGGGTGCAATTAGACATAGCGCAATAAACGAAAGTGAATTATCTGCAGGAGGCCCTCGCGCATGCATTTGTGCAGCGGGAACGACCTCAGACCACCAGGGGCCGAGAAAACCACCGTCTCATGGGGCCGGACACTCAGGGTCAGGGGAAAATCCAATATATATCTGGTGATATCTCGGGTGCTATTACAGATAGCACAATAAACCAGAGTCAATTATCTGCAGGAGGCCCTGGCGCATGAGTCTGTGGAGCGGGAACGACCACGGACCACCAGGGGCCGAGAAAACCACAGTTTCATGGGGCCGGACGGTCAGGGTCAGGGGAAAATCCAATATATATCTGGTGATATCTCGGGTGCTGTTAGAGATAGCGCAATAAACCAAAGTGAATTATCTGCAGGAGGCCCTGGCGCATGAATCAGTGCAGCCGGAACGTCATCGGACCACCAGGGGCCGATAAAATGACAGATTTTCGGTATCCGTCTCCCAATGTCATGTATAAATCCAGCATATATCTCGTGATACCTCGGGTTCTATTACAGATAGCGCGATAAATCAAAGTGCATTGTCTGCAGGAGGCCCTGGCGCATGAATCTGTGAAGCAGGAACGACCTCGGCCCACCAGGGGCCGAGAAACTTACAGATTTTCGGTGTCCGTCCCCCAAAGTCATGTAAAAATCCAGTATATATATGGTGCTTTCTCGGGTGCTATTACAGATAGCGCAATAAACCAAAGTGTATTATCTGCAGGAGGCCCTGGCGCATGAATCTATGTAGCGGCAACGACCTCGGACAACCAGGGGCCGAGAAAACCACCGACACATGGGGCCGGACACTCAGGGTCTGGGAAAAATCCAATATATATCTGGTGATATCTCGGGTGCTATTACAGATAGCGCAATAAATCAAAGTGCATTGTCTGTAGGAGGCCCTGGCGCATGAATCTGTGCAGCGGGAACGACCTCGGACCACCAGGGGCCGAGAAAACCATCGTCTCTTGGGGCCGGGCTGTCAGGGTCAGGGAAAAATCCATTATATATCTGGTCATATCTCGGGTGCTATTAGAGATAGCGCGATAAATCAAAGTGCATTGTCTGCAGGAAGCCCTGGCGCATGAATCTGTGCAGCGGGAACGACCTCGGACCACCAGGGGCCGAGAAAACCACCGTCACATGTGGCCGGACTGTCAGGGTCAGGGAAAAATCCAATATATATCTGGTGATATCTCGGGTGCTATTACAGATAGCGCAATAAATCAAAGTGCATTGTCTGTAGGAGGCCCAGGCGCATGAATCTGTCCAGCGGGAACGACCTCGGACCACCAGGGGCCGAGAAAACCAGCGTCTCATGGAACCGGACTGTCAGTGTCAGGGGAAAATCCAATATATCTGGTGATATCTCGGGTGCTATTAGATATAACGCAATAAACCAAAGTGAATCATCTGCAGGAGGCACTGGCGCATGCATCTGTGCAGCGGGAACGACCTCGGACCACCGGGGTCCAGGAAAACCACCGTCTCATGGGGCCGGACACTCAGGGTCAGGGGAAAATCCAATATATATCTGGTGATATCTCGGGTGCTATTAGAGATAGCGCAATAAACCAAAGTGAATTATCTGCAGGGGGCCCTGGCGCAGGAATCTGTACAGCGGGAACGACCTCGGACCACCCGGGGCCGAGAAAACCACCGTCTCATGGGGCCGGACACTCTGGGTCAGGGGAAAATCCAATATATATCTGGTGATCTCTCGGGTGCAATTAGAGATAGCGCGATAAATCAAAGTGCATTGTCCGTAGGAGGCCCATGCGCATGAATCTGTGCAGCAGGAACGACATCGGACCACCAGGGGCCGAGAAAATTACAGATTTTCGGTATCCGTCACCCAATGTCATGTAAAAATCCAATATATATCTGGTGATATCTCGGGTTCTATTACAGATAGCGCGATAAATCAAAGTGCATTGTCTGCAGGAAGCCCTGGCGCATGAATGCGTGCAGCGGGAACGACCTCGGACCACCAGGGGCCGAGAAAACCACCGTCTCATGGGGGCGGACAGTCAGGGTCAGGGGAAAATCCAATATATATCTGGTGATATCTCGGGTGCTATTACAGATAGCGCAATAAATCAAAGTGCATTGTCTGTAGGAGGCCCTGGCGCATGAATGTGTCCAGCGGGAACGACCTGGGACCACCAGGGGCCGAGCAAACCATCGTCTCATGGGGCCGGACCCTCAGGGTCAGGGGAAAATCCAATATATATCTGGTGATATCTCGGGTGCTATTAGATATACCGCAATGAACCAAAGTGAATTATCTGCAGGAGGCCCTGCTTCATGCATCTGTGCAGCGGGAACGACCTCGGACCACCAGGGGCCGAGAAAACCACCGTCTCATGGTTCCGGACCCTCAGGGTCAGGGGAAAATCCAATATATATCTGGTGATATCTCGGGTGCTATTAGATATACCGCAATGAACCAAAGTGAATTATCTGCAGGAGGCCCTGGCGCATGCAGCTGTGCAGCGGGAACGACCTCGGACCACCAGGGGCCGAGAAAACCACCGTCTCATGGGGTCGGACTGTCAGGGTAAGGGAAAATCCAATATGTATCTGGTGATATCTCGGGTGCTATTAGAGATAGCGCAATAAACCAAAGTGAATTATCTGCAGGAGGCCCTGGCGCATGCATCTGTGCAGCGGGAACGACCTCGGACCACCAGGGGCCGAGAAAACCACCGTCTCATGGTTCCGGACCCTCAGGGTGAGGGGAAAATCCAATATATATCTGGTGATATCTCGGGTGCTATTAGATATAACGCAATAAACCAAAGTGAATCATCTGCAGGAGGCACTGCCGCATGCATCTGTGCAGCGGGAACGACCTCGGACCACCGGGGGCCGAGAAAACCACCGTCTCATGGGGCCGGACACTCAGGGTCAGGGGAAAATCCAATATATATCTGGTGATATCTCGGGTGCTATTAGAGATAGCGCAAAAAACCAAAGTGAATTATCTGCAGGGGGCCCTGGCGCAGGAATCTGTACAGCGGGAACGACCTCGGACCACCCGGGGCCGAGAAAACCACCGTCTCATGGGGCCGGGCACTCTGGGTCAGGGGAAAATCCAATATATATCTGGTGATATCTCGGGTGCAATTAGAGATAGCGCGATAAATCAAAGTGCATTGTCCGTAGGAGGCCCATGCGCATGAATCTGTGCAGCAGGAACGACATCGGACCACCAGGGGCCGAGAAAATTACAGATTTTCGGTATCCGTCACCCAATGTCATGTAAAAATCCAATATATATCTGGTGATATCTCGGGTTCTATTACAGATAGCGCGATAAATCAAAGTGCATTGTCTGCAGGAAGCCCTGGCGCATGAATGCGTGCAGCGGGAACGACCTCGGACCACCAGGGGCCGAGAAAATCACCGTCTCATGGGGCCGGACTGTCAGGGTCAGGGAAAAATCCAATATAAATCTGGTGTTATCTCGGGTGCTATTACAGATAGCGCAATAAACCAAAGCGCTTTGTCTGCGGGAGGCCCTGGCGCATGAATCTGAGCAGCGGCAACGACCTCGGACCACCAGGGGCCGAGAAAACCACAGCCTCATGGGGCCGGACACTCAGGGTCAGGGGAAAATCCAATATATATCTGGTGATATCTCGGGTGCTATTAGAGATAGCGCAATAAATCTAAGTGCATTGTCTGCAGGAAGCCCTGATGCATGATTCTGTGCAGCGGGAACGACCTCGGACCACCAGGGGACGAGAAAACCACCGTCTCATGGGGGCGGACACTCAGGGTCAGGGGAAAATCCAATATATATCTGGTGATATCTCGGGTGCAATTAGAGATAGCGCGATAAATCAAAGTGCATTGTCCGTAGGAGGCCCATGCGCATGAATCTGTGCAGCAGGAACGACATCGGACCACCAGGGGCCGAGAAAATTACAGATATTTGGAATCCGTCACCCAAGGTCATGTAAAAATCCAGCATATATCTGGTGATATCTCGGGTGCTATTACAGATAGCGCAATAAATCAGAGTGCATTGTCTGTAGGAGGCACTGGCGCAAGAATCTGTGCAGCAGGGTCGACCTCGGACCACGAGGGACCGAGAAAACCATCGACACATGGGGCCGGACTGTCAGGGTTAAGGAAAAATCCAATATATATCTGGTGATATCTCGGGTGCTGTTAGAGATAGCGCAATAAATCAAAGTGCATTGTCTGCAGGAGGCCCTGGCGCATGAATCTGTGCAGCGGGAACGACCTCGGACCACCAGGGGCCGAGAAAACCGCCGACACATGGGGCCGGACTGTCAGGGTCAGGGAAAAATCCAATATATATCTGGTGATATCTCGGGTGCTATTACAGATAGCGCAATAAATCAAAGTGCATTGTCTGTAGGAGGCCCAGGTGCATGAATCTGTGCAGCGGGATCGACCTCGGACCACCAGGGGCCGAGAAAATCACCGTCTCATGGGGCCGGACTGTCAGGGTCAGGGAAAAGTCCAATATAAATCTGGTGTTATCTCGGGTGCTATTACAGATAGCGCAATAAAACAAAGTGCATTGTCTGCAGGGGGCCCTGGCGCATGAATCTGTGCAGCGGGAACGACCTCGGACCACCAGGGGCCGAGAAATCCACCGTCTCATGGGGCCGGACACTCAGGGTCAGGGGAAAATCCAATATATATCTGGTGATATCTCGGGTGCTATTAGAGATAGCGCAATAAATCTAAGTGCATTGTCTGCAGGAAGCCCTGATGCATGATTCTGTGCAGCGGGAACGACCTCGGACCACCAGGGGACGAGAAAACCACCGTCTCATGGGGGCGGACACTCAGGGTCAGGGGAAAATCCAATATATATCTGGTGATATCTCGGTTGCTATTACAGATAGCGCAATAAATCTAAGTGCATTGTCTGCAGGAAGCCCTGATGCATGATTCTGTGCGGCGGGAACGACCTCGGACCACCAGGGGACGAGAAAACCACTGTCTCGTTGGGGCGGACACTCAGGGTCAGGGGAAAATCCAATATATATCTGGTGATATCTCGGTTGCTATTACAGATAGCGCAATAAATCAAAGTGCATTGTCTGTAGGAGGCCCTGGCGCATGAATCTGTCCAGCGGGAACGACCTCGGACCACCAGGGGCCGAGAAAACCAGCGTCTCATGGAACCGGACTGTCAGTGTCAGGGGAAAATCCAATATATCTGGTGATATCTCGGGTGCTATTAGATATAACGCAATAAACCAAAGTGAATCATCTGCAGGAGGCACTGGCGCATGCATCTGTGCAGCGGGAACGACCTCGGACCACCGGGGTCCAAGAAAACCACCGTCTCATGGGGCCGGACACTCAGGGTCAGGGGAAAATCCAATATATATCTGGTGATATCTCGGGTGCTATTAGAGATAGCGCAATAAGCCAAAGTGAATTATCTGCAGGGGGCCCTGGCGCATGAATCTGTTCAGCGGGATCGACCTCGGACCACCAGAGGTCTAGAAAACCACCGAAACATGGGGCCGGGCACTCAGGATCAGGGAAATATCCTATATATATCTGGTGATATCTCGGGTGCTATTAGAGATAGCGCAATAAATCAAAGTGCATTGTCTGCAGGAGGCCCTAGCGCATGAATCTGTACAATGGGATCGACCTCGGACCACCAGGCGCCGAGAAAATCACCGTCTCATGAGGCCGGACTGTCAGGGTCAGGGAAAAATCCAATATATATCTGGTGATATCTCGGGTGCTATTAGAGATAGCGCAATAAATCAAAGTCCATTGTCTGCAGGAGGCCCTAGCGCATGAATCTGTGCGGCGGGATCGACCTCGGACCACCAGGGGTCGAGAAAACCACCGAAATATGGGGCCGGGTACTCAGGGTCAGGGAAAAATCCAATATATATCTGGTGATATCTCTGGTGCTATTAGAGATAGCGCATTAAACCAAAGTGAATTATCTGCAGGAGGCCCTGGCGCATGAATCTGTGCAGCAGGAAAGACCTCGGACCACCAGGGGCCGAGAAAACCACCGTCTCATGGGGTCGGACACTCAGGGTCAGGGATAAATCCAATATATATCTGGTGATATCTCGGGTGCTATTACAGTCAGCGCAATAAATCAAAGTGCATTGTCGGCAGGAGAACCTGGCGCATGAATCTGTGCAGCGGGAACGACCTCGGACCACCAGGGGCCGAGAAAACCACCGTCTCATGGGGTCGGACACTCAGAGTCAGTGGAAAATCCAATATATATCTGGTGATATCTCCGGTACTATTAGAGATAGCGCAATAAATCAAAGTGAATTATCTGCAGGGGCCCCTGGCGCATGAATCTGTGCAGCGGGATCGACCTCGGACCACCAGGGGCCGAGAAAACTACCGTCTCATGGGGCCGGACACTCAGGGTCAGGGAGAAATCCAATATATATCTGGTGATATCTCGGGTGCTATTAGAGATAGCGCAATAAACCAAAGTGCATTGCCTGCAGCAGGCCCTGGCGCATGAATCTGTGCAGCGGGATCGACCTCGGAGCACCAGGGGCCGAGAAAATCACCGTCTCATGGGGCCGGACTGTCAGGGTCAGTGGAAAATCCAATATATATCTGGTGATATCTCCGGTGCTATTAGAGATAGCGCAATAAACCAAAGTGCATTGTCTGCAGCAGGCTCTGGCGCATGAATCTGTGCAGCGGGAACGACCTCGGACCACCAAGGGCCGAGAAAACCACCGTCTCATGGGGTCGGACACTCAGGTTGAGGGAAAAATCCAATATATATCTGGTGATATCTCGGGTGCTATTAGAGATAGCGCAATAAATCAAAGTGAATTATCTGCAGGGGGCCCTGGCGCATGAATCTGTGCAGCGGGATCGAGCTCGGACCGCCAGGGGCCGAGAAAATCACAATCTCATGTGGCCGGACTGTCAGGGTCGGGGAAAAATACAATAAAAATCTGGTGATATCTCGGGTGCTATTAGAGATAGCGCAATAAATCAGAGTGCATTGTCTGTAGGAGGCACTGGCGCAAGAATCTGTGCAGCAGGGTCGACCTCGGACCACGAGGGACCGAGAAAACCATCGACACATGGGGCCGGACTGTCAGGGTTAAGGAAAAATCCAATATATATCTGGTGATATCTCGGGTGCTGTTAGAGATAGCGCAATAAATCAAAGTGCATTGTCTGCAGGAGGCCCTGGCGCATGAATCTGTGCAGCGGGAACGACCTCGGACCACCAGGGGCCGAGAAAACCGCCGACACATGGGGCCGGACTGTCAGGGTCAGGGAAAAATCCAATATATATCTGGTGATATCTCGGGTGCTATTACAGATAGCGCAATAAATCAAAGTGCATTGTCTGTAGGAGGCCCAGCTGCATGAATCTGTGCAGCGGGATCGACCTCGGACCACCAGGGGCCGAGAAAATCACCGTCTCATGGGGCCGGACTGTCAGGGTCAGGGAAAAATCCAATATAAATCTGGTGTTATCTCGGGTGCTATTACAGATAGCGCAATAAAACAAAGTGCATTGTCTGCAGGAGGCCCTGGCGCATGAATCTGTTCAGCGGGATCGACCTCGGACCACGAGGGACCGAGAAAACCATCAACACATGGGGCCGGACTGTCAGGGTCAAGGAAAAATCCAATATAAATCTGGTGATATCTCGGGTGCTATTAGAGATAGCGCAATAAATCAAAGTGCATTGGCTGTAGGAGGTCCTAGCGCATGAATCTGTGCAGCGGGAACGACCTCGGACCACCAGGGGCCGAGAAAACTATCGTCTCATGGGGCCGGACTGTCAGGGTCAGGGAAAAATCCAATAGATATCTGGTGATATCTCGGGTGCTATTAGAGATAGCGCAATAATTAAAAGTGAATTGTCTGTAGGAGGCCCTGGCGCATGAATCTGTCCGCGGGATCGACCTGGGATCAGTAGGGACCGAGAAAACCATCGACACATGGGGCCGGACTGTCAGGGTCAAGGAAAAATCCAATATAAATCTGGTGATATCTCGGGTGCTATTAGAGATAGCGCAATAAATCAAAGTGCATTGGCTGTAGGAGGCCCTAGCGCATGAATCTGTGCAGCGGGAACGACCTCGGACCACCAGGGGCCGAGAAAACTACCGTCTCATGGGGCCGGACTGTCAGGGTCAGGGAAAAATCCAATATATATCTGGTGATATCTCGGGTGCTATTACAGATAGCGCAATAAATCAAAGTGCATTGTCTGTTGGAGGCCCAGGTGCATGAATCTGTGCAGCGGGATCGACCTCGGACCACCAGGGGCCGAGAAAATCACCGTCTCATGGGGCCGGACTGTCAGGGTCAGGGAAAAATCCAATATAAATCTGGTGTTATCTCGGGTGCTATTACAGATAGCGCAATAAAACAAAGTGCATTGTCTGCAGGAGGCCCTGGCGCATGAATCTGTTCAGCGGGATCGACGTCGGACCACGAGGGACCGAGAAAACCATCAACACATGGGGCCGGACTGTCAGGGTCAAGGAAAAATCCAATATAAATCTGGTGATATCTCGGGTGCTATTAGAGATAGCGCAATAAATCAAAGTGCATTGGCTGTAGGAGGTCCTAGCGCATGAATCTGTGCAGCGGGAACGACCTCGGACCACCAGGGGCCGAGAAAACTATCGTCTCATGGGGCCGGACTGTCAGGGTCAGGGAAAAATCCAATATATATCTGGTGATATCTCGGGTGCTATTAGAGATAGCGCATTAATTAAAAGTGAATTGTCTGTAGGAGGCCCTGGCGCATGAATCTGTCCGCGGGATCGACCTGGGATCACTAGGGACCGAGAAAACCATCGACACATGGGGCCGGACTGTCAGGGTCAAGGAAAAATCCAATATAAATCTGGTGATATCTCGGGTGCTATTAGAGATAGCGCAATAAATCAAAGTGCATTGGCTGTAGGAGGCCCTAGCGCATGAATCTGTGCAGCGGGAACGACCTCGGACCACCAGGGGCCGAGAAAACTACCGTCTCATGGGGCCGGACTGTCAGGGTCAGGGAAAAATCCAATATATATCTGGTGATATCTCGGGTGCTATTAGAGATAGCGCAATAATTAAAAGTGAATTGCCTGTAGGAGGCCCTGGCGCATGAATCTGTGCGCGGGATCGACCTGGGATCACGAGGGACCGAGAAAACCATCGACACATTGGGCCGGGCTGTCAGGGTCAAGGAAAAATCCAATATATCTTTGGTGATATCTCGGGTGCTATTAGAGATAGCGCAATAAATCAAAGTGAATTATCTGCAGGGGGCACTGGCGCATGAATCTGAGCAGCGGGATCGACCACGGACCACGAGGGACCGAGAAAACCATCGACACATGGGGCCGGAGTTTCAGGGTCAAGGAAAAATCCAATATATATCTGGTGATATCTCGGGTCCTATTAGGGATAGCGAAATAAATCAAAGTGCATTGTCTGCAGGAGGCCCTGGCGCATGAATCTGTGCAGCGGGAACGACCTCGGACCACCAGGGGCCGAGAAAACCAACGACACATGGGGCCGGACTGTCAGGGTCAGGGAAAAATCCAATATATATCTGGTGATATCTCGGGTGCTATTACAGATAGCGCAATAAAAAAAAAGTGCGCTGTCTGCAGGAGGCCCTGGCGCATGAATCTGTGCAGCGGGATCGACCTCGGACCACCAGGGGCCGAGAAAATCACCGTCTCATGGGGCCGGACTGTCAGGGTCAGGGAAAATCCAATATATATCTGGTGATATCTCGGGTGCTGTTAGAGATAGCGCAATAAAACAAAGTGCATTGTCTGCAGGAGGCCCTGGCGCATGAATCTGTTCAGCGGGATCGACCTCGGACCACGAGGGACCGAGAAAACCATCACCACATGGGGCCGGACTGTCAGGGTCAAGGAAAAATCCAATATAAATCTGGTGATATCTCGGGTGCTATTAGAGATAGCGCAATAAATCAAAGTGCATTGGCTGCAGGAGGCCCTGGCGCATGAATCTGTTCAGCGGGATCGACCTCGGACCACCAGGGGCGAGAAAACTACCGTCTCATGGGGTCGGACTGTCAGGGTAAGGGAAAATCAAATATATATCTGGTGATATCTCGGGTGCTATTAGAGATAGCGCAATAAACCAAAGTGCATTGTCTGCAGGACGCCCCAGCGCATGAATCCGTGCAGCGGGAACGACCTCGGACCACCAGGGGGCGAGAAAACTACCGTCTCATGGGGCCGGACACTGTGGGTCAGGGAAAAATCCAATATATATCTGGTGATATCTCGTGTGCTATTAGAGATAGCGCAATAAACCAAAGTGCATTGTCTGCAGGAGGCACTGGCACATGAATCTGTGCAGCGGGAACGACCTCGGACCACCAGGGGCCGAGAAAACCACCGTCTCATGGGGTCGGACTGTCAGGGTCAGGGAAAAATCCAATATATATCTGGTGATATCTCGGGTGCTATTAGAGATAGCGCAATAAATCAAAGTGCACTGTCTGCAGGAGGACCTGGCGCATGAATCTGTGCAGCGGGAACGACCTCGGACCTCCAGGGGCCGAGAAAACCACCGGCCCATGGGGTCGGACTGTCAGGGTCAGGGAAAATCCAATATATATCTGGTGATATCTCGGGTGCTATTAGAGGTAGCGCAATAAATCAAAGTGCATTGTCTGCAGGAGGCCCTGGCGCAGGAATCTGTGCTGCGGGAACGACCTCGGACCACCAGGGGCCGAGAAAACCACCGTCTCATGGGGTCGGACACTCAGGGTCAGGGAAAAATCCAATATATATCTGGTGATATCTCGTGTGCTATTAGAGATAGCGCAATTAACCAAAGTGCATTGTCTGCAGGAGGCACTGGCACATGAATCTGTGCAGCGGGAACGATCTCGGACCACCAGGGGCCGAGAAAACCACCGTCTCATGGGGCCGGATACTCAGAGTCAGGGGAAAAACCTATATATATCTTGTGATATCTCGGGTGCTATTAGAGATAGCGCAATAAATCAAAGTGCATTGGCTGTAGGAGGCCCTAGCGCATGAATCTGTGCAGCGGGAACGACCTCGGACCACCAGGGGCCGAGAAAACTACCGTCTCATGGGGCCGGACTGTCAGGGTCAGGGAAAAATCCAATATATATCTGGTGATATCTCGGGTGCTATTAGAGATAGCGCAATAATTAAAAGTGAATTGCCTGTAGGAGGCCCTGGCGCATGAATCTGTGCGCGGGATCGACCTGGGATCACGAGGGACCGAGAAAACCATCGACACATTGGGCCGGACTGTCAGGGTCAAGGAAAAATCCAATATATCTTTGGTGATATCTCGGGTGCTATTAGAGATAGCGCAATAAATCAAAGTGAATTATCTGCAGGGGGCACTGGCGCATGAATCTGAGCAGCGGGATCGACCACGGACCACGAGGGACCGAGAAAACCATCGACACATGGGGCCGGAGTTTCAGGGTCAAGGAAAAATCCAATATATATCTGGTGATATCTCGGGTCCTATTAGGGATAGCGAAATAAATCAAAGTGCATTGTCTGCAGGAGGCCCTGGCGCATGAATCTGTGCAGCGGGAACGACCTCGGAGCACCAGGGGCCGAGAAAACCACCGTCTCATGAGGTCGGACCCTCGGGGTCAGGGAAAAATCCATCATATATCTGGTGATATCTCGCATGCTATTATAGATAGCGTAATAAACCAAGGTGCATTGTCTGTAGGAGGCCCTGGCGCATGAATATGTGCAGCGGGAACGACCTCGGAGCACCAGGGGCCGAGAAAACCACCGTCTCATGAGGTCGGACCCTCGGGGTCAGGGAAAAATCCAACATATATCTGGTGATATCTCGTATGCTATTATAGATAGCGCAATAAATCAAAGTGCATTGTCTGTAGGAGGCCCTGGCGCATGAATCTGTGCAGCGGTATCGACCTCGGACCACCAGGGGCCGAGAAAATCACCGTCTCATGGGGCCGGACTGTCAGGGTCAGGGAAAAATCCAATATATATCTGGTGATATCTCGGGTGCTATTACAGATAGCGCAATAAATCAAAGTGCATTGTCTGTAGGAGGCCCTGACGCATGAATCTGTGCAGCGGGATCGACCTCGGACCACCAGGGGCCGAGAAAACCACCGACACATGGGGCCGGACACTCAGGGTCGGGGAAAAATTCAATATATATCTGGTGATATCTCGCATGCTATTATAGATAGCGCAATAAATCAAGGTGCATTGTCTGTAGGAGGCCCTGGCGCATGAATATGTGCAGCGGGATCGACCTCGGACCACCAGGGGCCGAGAAAATCACCGTCTCATGAGGCCGGACTGTCAGGGTCAGGGAAAAATCCAATATATATCTGGTGATATCTCGGGCGCTATTAGAGATAGCGCAATAAATCAAAGTGCATTGTCTGTAGGAGGCCCTGTCGCAGGAATCTGAGCAGCGGGAACGACCTCGGACCTCCAGGGGCCGAGAAATCCCCGTCTCATGGGGTCGGACTGTCAGGGTCAGGGAAAATCCAATATATATCTGGTTATATCTCGGGTGCTATTAGAGATAGCGCAATAAATCAAAGTGCATTGTCTGCAGGAGGCCCTGGCGCATGAATCTGTGCAGCGGGAACGACCTCGGACCACCAGGGCCGAGAAAACCACCGTCTCATGGGGACGGACTGTCAGGGTCGGGGAAAATCCAATATATATCTGGTGATATCTCGGGTGCTATTAGAGATAGCGCAATAAATCAAAGTGCATTGTCTGCAGGAGGCCCTGGCGCATGAATCTGTGCAGCGGGAACGACCTCGGACCACCAGGGCCGAGAAAACCACCGTCTCATGGGGTCGGACTGTCAGGGTCGGGGAAAATCCAATATATATCTGGTGATATCTCGGGTGCTATTAGAGATAACGCAATAAACCAAAGTGAGTTGTCTGCAGGAGTCCCTGGCGCATGAATCTGTGCAGCGGGAACGACCTCGGACCACCAGGTGCCGAGAAAACAATCGTCTCATGGGGCCGGACACTCAGGGTCAGGGGAAAATCCAATATATATCAGGTGATACCTCGGGTGCTATTACAGATAGCGCAATAAATCAAAGTGCATTGTCTGTAGGAGGCACTGGCGAATGAATCTGTGCAGCAGGAACGACCTCGGACCACCAGGCGCCGAGGAAATTACAGATATTCGGAATCCGTCACCCAAGTTCATGTAAAAATACAGCATATATCTGGTGACATCTCGGGTGCTATTACAGAGAGCGCAATAAATCAAAGTGCATTGTCTGTAGGAGGCCCTGGCGCATGAATCTGTGCAGCGGGATCGACCTAGGACCACCAGGGACCGAGAAAACCACCGACACATGGGGCCGGACACTCAGTGTCGGGGAAAAATTCAATATATATCTGGTGATATCTCGTGTGCTATTAGAGATAGCGCAATAAACCAAAGTGCATTGTCTGCAGGAGGCACTGGCACATGAATCTGTGCAGCGGGAACGACCTCGGACCACCAGGGGCCGAGAAAACCAACGACACATGGGGCCGGACTGTCAGGGTCAGGGAAAAATCCAATATATATCTGGTGATATCTCGGGTGCTATTACAGATAGCGCAATAAAAAAAAAGTGCACTGTCTGCAGGAGGCCCTGGCGCATGAATCTGTGCAGCGGGATCGACCTCGGACCACCAGGGGCGAGAAAACTACCGTCTCATGGGGTCGGACTGTCAGGGTAAGGGAAAATCAAATATATATCTGGTGATATCTCGGGTGCTATTAGAGATAGCGCAATAAACCAAAGTGCATTGTCTGCAGGAGGCCCCAGCGCATGAATCCGTGCAGCGGGAACGACCTCGGACCACCAGGGGGCGAGAAAACTACCGTCTCATGGGGCCGGACACTGTGGGTCAGGGAAAAATCCAATATATATCTGGTGATATCTCGTGTGCTATTAGAGATAGCGCAATAAACCAAAGTGCATTGTCTGCAGGAGGCACTGGCACATGAATCTGTGCAGCGGGAACGACCTCGGACCACCAGGGGCCGAGAAAACCACCGTCTCATGGGGTCGGACTGTCAGGGTCAGGGAAAAATCCAATAGATATCTGGTGATATCTCGGGTGCTATTAGAGATAGCGCAATAAATCAAAGTGCACTGTCTGCAGGAGGCCCTGGCGCATGAATCTGTGCAGCGGGAACGACCTCGGACCACCAGGGGCCGAGAAAACCACCGGCCCATGGGGTCGGACTGTCAGGGTCAGGGAAAATCCAATATATATCTGGTGATATCTCGGGTGCTATTAGAGGTAGCGCAATAAATCAAAGTGCATTGTCTGCAGGAGGCCCTGGCGCAGGAATCTGTGCTGCGGGAACGACCTCGGACCACCAGGGGCCGAGAAAACCACCGTCTCATGGGGTCGGACTGTCAGGTTAAGGGAAAATCCAATATATATCTGGTTTACATCTCGGGTGCTATTAGTGATAGCGCAATAAATCAAAGTGCATTGTCTGCAGGAGGCCCTAGCGCATGAATCTGTGGAGCGGGATCGACCTCGGACCACCAGGGGGCGAGAAAACTACCGTCTCATGGGGCCGGACACTCAGGGTCAGGGAAAAATCCAATATATATCTGGTGATATCTCGTGTGCTATTAGAGATAGCGCAATAAACCAAAGTGCATTGTCTGCAGGAGGCACTGGCACATGAATCTGTGCAGCGGGAACGATCTCGGACCACCAGGGGCCGAGAAAACCACCGTCTCATGGGGCCGGATACTCAGAGTCAGGGGAAAAACCTATATATATCTTGTGATATCTCGGGTGCTATTATAGATAGCGCAATAAATCAAAGTGCATTATCTGTAGGAGGCCCTGGCGCATGAATCTGTGCAGCGGGAACGACCTCGGACCACCAGGGGCCGAGAAAACCACCGTCTCATGGGGTGGGACTGTCAGGGTCAGGGAAAAATCCAATATATATCTGGTGATATCTCGGGTGCTATTAGAGATGGCGCAATAAAGCAAAGTGCATTGTCTGCAGGAGGCGCTGGCGCAGGAATCTGTGCAGCGGGAACGACCTCGGACCACCAGGGGCCGAGAAAACCCCGTCTCATGGGGTCGGACTGTCAGGGTAAGGGAAAATCCAATATATATCTGGTGATATCTCGGGTGCTATTAGAGGTAGCGCAATAAATCAAAGTGAATTATCTATAGGAGGCCCTAGCGCATGAATCTGTGCAGCGGGAACGACCTCGGACCACCAGGGGCCGAGAAAATCACCGTCTCATTTGGCCGGACACTCAGGGTCAGGGAAAAATCTAATATATATCTGGTGATATCTCGGGTGCTATTACAGATATCGCAATAAATCAAAGTGCATTGTCTGCAGGAGGCCCTGGCGCATGAATCTGTGCAATGGGATCGACCTCGGACCACCAGGGGCCGAGAAAACCACCGTCTCATGGGGTCGGACTGTCAGGGTCAGGGAAAAATCCAATATATATCTGGTGATATCTCGGGTGCTATTAGAGATAGCGCAATAAATCAAAGTGAATTGTCTGTAGGAGGCCCAGGCGCATGAATCTGTCCGCGGGATCGACCTGGGATCACTAGGGACCGAGAAAACCATCGACACATGGGGCCGGACTGTCAGGGTCAAGGAAAAATCCAATATAAATCTGGTGATATCTCGGGTGCTATTAGAGATAGCGCAATAAATCAAAGTGCATTGGCTGTAGGAGGCCCTAGCGCATGAATCTGTGCAGCGGGAACGACCTCGGACCACCAGGGGCCGAGAAAACCAACGACACATGGGGCCGGACTGTCAGGGTCAGGGAAAAATCCAATATATATCTGGTGATATCTCGGGTGCTATTACAGATAGCGCAATAAAAAAAAAGTGCACTGTCTGCAGGAGGCCCTGGCGCATGAATCTGTGCAGCGGGATCGACCTCGGACCACCAGGGGCGAGAAAACTACCGTCTCATGGGGTCGGACTGTCAGGGTAAGGGAAAATCAAATATATATCTGGTGATATCTCGGGTGCTATTAGAGATAGCGCAATAAACCAAAGTGCATTGTCTGCAGGAGGCCCCAGCGCATGAATCCGTGCAGCGGGAACGACCTCGGACCACCAGGGGGCGAGAAAACTACCGTCTCATGGGGCCGGACACTGTGGGTCAGGGAAAAATCCAATATATATCTGGTGATATCTCGTGTGCTATTAGAGATAGCGCAATAAACCAAAGTGCATTGTCTGCAGGAGGCACTGGCACATGAATCTGTGCAGCGGGAACGACCTCGGACCACCAGGGGCCGAGAAAACCACCGTCTCATGGGGTCGGACTGTCAGGGTCAGGGAAAAATCCAATATATATCTGGTGATATCTCGGGTGCTATTAGAGATAGCGCAATAAATCAAAGTGCACTGTCTGCAGGAGGCCCTGGCGCATGAATCTGTGCAGCCGGAACGACCTCGGACCACCAGGGGCCGAGAAAACCACCGGCCCATGGGGTCGGACTGTCAGGGTCAGGGAAAATCCAATATATATCTGGTGATATCTCGGGTGCTATTAGAGGTAGCGCAATAAATCAAAGTGCATTGTCTGCAGGAGGCCCTGGCGCAGGAATCTGTGCTGCGGGAACGACCTCGGACCACCAGGGGCCGAGAAAATCACCGTCTCATGGAGTCGGACTGTCAGGTTAAGGGAAAATCCAATATATATCTGGTTTATATCTCGGGTGCTATTAGTGATAGCGCAATAAATCAAAGTGCATTGTCTGCAGGAGGCCCTAGCGCATGAATCTGTGGAGCGGGATCGACCTCGGACCACCAGGGGGCGAGAAAACTACCGTCTCATGGGGCCGGACACTCAGGGTCAGGGAAAAATCCAATATATATCTGGTGATATCTCGTGTGCTATTAGAGATAGCGCAATAAACCAAAGTGCATTGTCTGCAGGAGGCACTGGCACATGAATCTGTGCAGCGGGAACGATCTCGGACCACCAGGGGCCGAGAAAACCACCATCTCATGGGGCCGGATACTCAGAGTCAGGGGAAAAACCTATATATATCTTGTGATATCTCGGGTGCTATTATAGATAGCGCAATAAATCAAAGTGCATTATCTGTAGGAGGCCCTGGCGCATGAATCTGTGCAGCGGGAACGACCTCGGACCACCAGGGGCCGAGAAAACCACCGTCTCATGGGGTGGGACTGTCAGGGTCAGGGAAAAATCCAATATATATCTGGTGATATCTCGGGTGCTATTAGAGATGGCGCAATAAAGCAAAGTGCATTGTCTGCAGGAGGCACTGGCGCAGGAATCTGTGCAGCGGGAACTACCTCGGACCACCAGGGGCCGAGAAAACCCCGTCTCATGGGGTCGGACTGTCAGGGTAAGGGAAAATCCAATATATATCTGGTGATATCTCGGGTGCTATTAGAGATAGCGCAATAAATCAAAGTGCATTGTCTGCAGGAGGCTCTAGCGCATGAATCTGTGCAGCGGGAACGACCTCGGACCACCAGGGGGCGAGAAAACTACCGTCTCATGGGGCCGGACACTCAGGGTCAGGGAAAAATCCAATATATATCTGGTGATATCTCGTGTGTTATTAGAGATATCGCAATAAATCAAAGTGCATTGTCTGCAGGAGGCCCTGGCGCATGAATCTGTGCAGCGGGATCGACCTCGCACCACCAGGGGCCGAGAGAACCACCGACACATGGGGCCGGACACTCAGGGTCGGGGAAAAATTCAATATATATCTGGTGATATCTCGCATGCTATTATAGATAGCGCAATAAATCAAGGTGCATTGTCTGTAGGAGGCCCTGGCGCATGAATATGTGCAGCGGGATCGACCTCGGACCACCAGGGGCCGAGAAAATCACCGTCTCATGGGGACGGACTGTCAGGGTCGGGGAAAATCCAATATATATGTGGTGATATCTCGGGTGCTATTAGAGATAGCGCAATAAATCAAAGTGCATTGTCTGCAGGAGGCCCTGGCGCATGAATCTGTGCAGCGGGAACGACCTCGGACCACCAGGGCCGAGAAAACCACCGTCTCATGGGGTCGGACTGTCAGGGTCGGGGAAAATCCAATATATATCTGGTGATATCTCGGGTGCTGTTAGAGATAGCGCAATAAATCAAAGTGCATTGTCTGCAGGAGGCCCTGGCGCATGAATCTGTGCAGCGGGAACGACCTCGGACCACCAGGGGCCGAGAAAACCACCGTCTCATGGGGTCGGACACTCGTGGTCAGGGAAAAATCCAATATATATCTGGTGATATCTCGGGTGCTATTACAGAGAGCGCAATAAATCAAAGTGCATTGTCTGTAGGAGGCCCTGGCGCATGAATCTGTGCAGCAGGAACGACCTCGGACCACCAGGCGCCGAGGAAATTACAGATATTCGGAATCCGTCACCCAAGTTCATGTAAAAATACAGCATATATCTGGTGACATCTCAGGTGCTATTACAGATAGCGCAATAAATCAATGTGCATTGTCTGTAGGAGGCCCTGGCGCATGAATCTGTGCAGCGGGAACGACCTCGGACCACCAGGGGCCGAGAAAACCACAGTCTCATGGGGCCGGACACTCAGGGTCAGGGGAAAATCCAATATATATCTGGTGATATCTCGTGTGCTATTAGAGATAGCGCAATAAACCAAAGTTCATTGTCTGCAGGAGGCACTGGCACATGAATCTGTGCAGCGGGAACGACCTCGGACCACCAGGGGCCGAGAAAACCACCGGCCCATGGGGTCGGACTGTCAGGGTCAGGGAAAAATCCAATATATATCTGGTGATATCTCGGGTGCTATTAGAGATAGCGCAATAAATCAAAGTGCATTGTCTGCAGGAGGCCCTGGCGCATGAATCTGTGCAGCGGGAACGACCTCGGACCACCAGGGGCCGGGAAAACCACCATCTCATGGGGTCGGACACTCGTGGTCAGGGAAAAATCCAATATATATCTGGTGATATCTCGGGTGCTATTAGAGATAGCGCAATAATTAAAAGTGAATTGTCTGTAGGAGGCCCTGGCGCATGAATCTGTCCGCGGGATCGACCTGGGATCACTAGGGACCGAGAAAACCATCGACACATGGGGCCGGACTGTCAGGGTCAAGGAAAAATCCAATATAAATCTGGTGATATCTCGGGTGCTATTAGAGATAGCGCAATAAATCAAAGTGCATTGGCTGTAGGAGGCCCTAGCGCATGAATCTGTGCAGCGGGAACGACCTCGGACCACCAGGGGCCGAGAAAACCAACGACACATGGGGCCGGACTGTCAGGGTCAGGGAAAAATCCAATATATATCTGGTGATATCTCGGGTGCTATTACAGATAGCGCAATAAAAAAAAAGTGCACTGTCTGCAGGAGGCCCTGGCGCATGAATCTGTGCAGCGGGATCGACCTCGGACCACCAGGGGCGAGAAAACTACCGTCTCATGGGGTCGGACTGTCAGGGTAAGGGAAAATCAAATATATATCTGGTGATATCTCGGGTGCTATTAGAGATAGCGCAATAAACCAAAGTGCATTGTCTGCAGGAGGCCCCAGCGCATGAATCCGTGCAGCGGGAACGACCTCGGACCACCAGGGGGCGAGAAAACTACCGTCTCATGGGGCCGGACGCTGTGGGTCAGGGAAAAATCCAATATATATCTGGTGATATCTCGTGTGCTATTAGAGATAGCGCAATAAACCAAAGTGCATTGTCTGCAGGAGGCACTGGCACATGAATCTGTGCAGCGGGAACGACCTCGGACCACCAGGGGCCGAGAAAACCACCGTCTCATGGGGTCGGACTGTCAGGGTCAGGGAAAAATCCAATATATATCTGGTGATATCTCGGGTGCTATTAGAGATAGCGCAATAAATCAAAGTGCACTGTCTGCAGGAGGCCCTGGCGCATGAATCTGTGCAGCGGGAACGACCTCGGACCACCAGGGGCCGGGAAAACCACCGGCCCATGGGGTCGGACTGTCAGGGTCAGGGAAAATCCAATATATATCTGGTGATATCTCGGGTGCTATTAGAGGTAGCGCAATAAATCAAAGTGCATTGTCTGCAGGAGGCCCTGGCGCAGGAATCTGTGCTGCGGGAACGACCTCGGACCACCAGGGGCCGAGAAAATCACCGTCTCATGGAGTCGGACTGTCAGGTTAAGGGAAAATCCAATATATATCTGGTTTATATCTCGGGTGCTATTAGTGATAGCGCAATAAATCAAAGTGCATTGTCTGCAGGAGGCCCTAGCGCATGAATCTGTGGAGCGGGATCGACCTCGGACCACCAGGGGGCGAGAAAACTACCGTCTCATGGGGCCGGACACTCAGGGTCAGGGTAAAATCCAATATATATCTGGTGATATCTCGTGTGCTATTAGAGATAGCGCAATAAACCAAAGTGCATTGTCTGCAGGAGGCACTGGCACATGAATCTGTGCAGCGGGAACGATCTCGGACCACCAGGGGCCGAGAAAACCACCATCTCATGGGGCCGGATACTCAGAGTCAGGGGAAAAACCTATATATATCTTGTGATATCTCGGGTGCTATTATAGATAGCGCAATAAATCAAAGTGCATTATCTGTAGGAGGCCCTGGCGCATGAATCTGTGCAGCGGGAACGACCTCGGACCACCAGGGGCCCAGAAAACCACCGTCTCATGGGGTGGGACTGTCAGGGACAGGGAAAAATCCAATATATATCTGGTGATATCTCGGGTGCTATTAGAGATGGCGCAATAAAGCAAAGTGCATTGTCTGCAGGAGGCACTGGCGCAGGAATCTGTGCAGCGGGAACGACCTCGGACCACCAGGGGCCGAGAAAACCCCGTCTCATGGGGTCGGACTGTCAGGGTAAGGGAAAATCCAATATATATCTGGTGATATCTCGGGTGCTATTAGAGATAGCGCAATAAATCAAAGTGCATTGTCTGCAGGAGGCTCTAGCGCATGAATCTGTGCAGCGGGAACGACCTCGGACCACCAGGGGGCGAGAAAACTACCGTCTCATGGGGCCGGACACTCAGGGTCAGGGAAAAATCCAATATATATCTGGTGATATCTCGTGTGTTATTAGAGATATCGCAATAAATCAAAGTGCATTGTCTGCAGGAGGCCCTGGCGCATGAATCTGTGCAATGGGATCGACCTCGGACCACCAGGGGCCGAGAAAACCACCGTCTCATGGGGTCGGACACTCAGGGTCAGGGAAAAATCCAATATATATCTGGTGATATCTCGGGTGCTATTAGAGATAGCGCAATAAATCAAAGTGCATTGTCTGCAGGAGGCCCTAGCGCATAAATCTGTGCAGCGGGAACGACTTCGGACCACCAGGGGCCGAGAAAACTATCGTCTCATGGGGCCGGACTGTCAGGGTCAGGGAAAAATCCAATATATATCTGGTGATATCTCGGGTGCTATTACAGATAGCGCAATAAATCAAAGTGCATTGTCTGTAGGAGGCCCTGACGCATGAATCTGTGCAGCGGGATCGACCTCGCACCACCAGGGGCCGAGAGAACCACCGACACATGGGGCCGGACACTCAGGGTCGGGGAAAAATTCAATATATATCTGGTGATATCTCGCATGCTATTATAGATAGCGCAATAAATCAAGGTGCATTGTCTGTAGGAGGCCCTGGCGCATGAATATGTGCAGCGGGATCGACCTCGGACCACCAGGGGCCGAGAAAATCACCGTCTCATGAGGCCGGACTGTCAGGGTCGGGGAAAAATCCAATATATATCTGGTGATATCTCGGGCGCTATTAGAGAAAGCGCAATAAATCAAAGTGCATTGTCTGTAGGAGGCCCTGTCGCAGGAATCTGAGCAGCGGGAACGACCTCGGACCACCAGGGGCCGAGAAAACCCCGTCTCATGGGGTCGGACTGTCAGGGTCAGGGAAAATCCAATATATATCTGGTTATATCTCGGGTGCTATTAGAGATAGCGCAATAAATCAAAGTGCATTGTCTGCAGGAGGCCCTGGCGCATGAATCTGTGCAGCGGGAACGACCTCGGACCACCAGGGCCGAGAAAACCACCGTCTCATGGGGACGGACTGTCAGGGTCGGGGAAAATCCAATATATATCTGGTGATATCTCGGGTGCTATTAGAGATAGCGCAATAAATCAAAGTGCATTGTCTGCAGGAGGCCCTGGCGCATGAATCTGTGCAGCGGGAACGACCTCGGACCACCAGGGCCGAGAAAACCACCGTCTCATGGGGTCGGACTGTCAGGGTCGGGGAAAATCCAATATATATCTGGTGATATCTCGGGTGCTGTTAGAGATAGCGCAATAAATCAAAGTGCATTGTCTGCAGGAGGCCCTGGCGCATGAATCTGTGCAGCGGGAACGACCTCGGACCACCAGGGGCCGAGAAAACCACCGTCTCATGGGGTCGGACACTCGTGGTCAGGGAAAAATCCAATATATATCTGGTGATATCTCGGGTGCTATTACAGAGAGCGCAATAAATCAAAGTGCATTGTCTGTAGGAGGCCCTGGCGCATGAATCTGTGCAGCAGGAACGACCTCGGACCACCAGGCGCCGAGGAAATTACAGATATTCGGAATCCGTCACCCAAGTTCATGTAAAAATACAGCATATATCTGGTGACATCTCAGGTGCTATTACAGATAGCGCAATAAATCAATGTGCATTGTCTGTAGGAGGCCCTGGCGCATGAATCTGTGCAGCGGGAACGACCTCGGACCACCAGGGGCCGAGAAAACCACAGTCTCATGGGGCCGGACACTCAGGGTCAGGGAAAAATCCAATATATATCTGGTGATATCTCGTGTGCTATTAGTGATAGCGCAATAAACCAAAGTTCATTGTCTGCAGGAGGCACTGGCACATGAATCTGTGCAGCGGGAACGACCTCGGACCACCAGGGGCCGAGAAAACCACCGGCCCATGGGGTCGGACTGTCAGGGTCAGGGAAAAATCCAATATATATCTGGTGATATCTCGGGTGCTATTAGAGATAGCGCAATAAATCAAAGTGCATTGTCTGCAGGAGGCCCTGGCGCATGAATCTGTGCAGCGGGAACGACCTCGGACCACCAGGGGCCGGGAAAACCACCATCTCATGGGGTCGGACACTCGTGGTCAGGGAAAAATCCAATATATATCTGGTGATATCTCGGGTGCTATTAGAGATAGCGCAATAAACCAAAGTGAATTATCTGCGGGAGGCCCTGGCGCATGCATCTGTGCAGCGGGAGCGACCTCGGACCACCAGGGGCCGAGAAATCCACCGTCTCATGGGGCCGGACACTCAGGGTCAGGGAAAAATCAAATATATATCTGGTGATATCTCGGGTGCTATTAGAGATAGCGCAATAAATCAAAGTGGATTGTCTGGAGGAGGCCCTTGCGCATGAATCTGTGCAGCAGGAACGACCTCGGACCACCAGAGGCCGGGAAAACCACCGTCTCATGGGGCCGGACACTCAGGGTCAGGGGAAAATCCAATATATATCTGGTGATATCTCGGGTGCTATTTGAGATAGCGCCATTAACCAAAGTGAATTATCTGCAGGAGTCCCTGGCGCATGAATCTGTGCAGCGGGAACGACCTCGGACCACCATGGGCCGAGACAAGCACCGTCTCATGGGGCCGGACACTCAGGTTCAGGGAAAAATCCAATATATATCTGGTGATATCTCGGGTGCTATTAGAGATAGCGCAATAAACCAAAGTGAATTATCTGCAGGGGGCCCCGGCGCATGAATCTGTGCAGCGGGAACGACCTCGGACCACCAGGGGCCGAGAAAACCACCGACAGATGGTGCCGGACACCCAAGGTCATGTAAAAATCCAGGATGTATCTGCTGATATCTCGGGTGCTATTAGAGATAGCGCGATATATCAAAGTGCATTGTCTGCAGGAGGCCCTGGCGCATGAATCTGTGCAGCGGGAACGACCTCGGACCACCAGGGGCCGAGAAAACCACAGTCTCATGGTGCCGGACACTCAGGGTCAGGGTAAAATCCAATATATATCTGGTGATATCTCGGGTGCTATTAGAGATAGCGCAATAAACAAAAGTGAATTATCTGCAGGAGGACCTGGCGCATGAATCTGTGCAGCGGGAACGACCGCGGACCACCAGGGGCCGAGAAAACCACCGACACATGGTGCCGGACACCCAAGGTCATGCAATAATCCTGGATGTATCTGATGATATCTCGGGTGCTATTAGAGATAGCGCGATATATCAAAGTGCATTGTCTGCAGGAGGCCCTAGCGCATGAATCTGTGCAGCGGGAACGACCCCGGACCACCAGGGGCCGAGAAAACCACCGTCCCGAGGGGCCGGACACTTAGAGTCAGTGAAAAAACCAATATATATCTGGTGATACCTCGGGTGCTATTACAGATAGCGCAATAAATCAAAGTGAATTATCTGCAGGAGGCCCTGGCGCATGAACCTGTGCAACGGGAACGACCTCGGAAGACCAGGGGCCAAGAAAACCACAGTCTCATGGGGCCGGACACTCAGGGTCAGGGAAAAATCCAATATATATCTGGTGATATCTTGGGTGCTATTAGAGATAGCGCAATAAGCCAAAGTGAATTATCTGCAGGAGGCCCTGGCGCATGAATCTGTGCAACGGGAACGACCTCGGACCACCAGGGGCCGAAAAAACCACAGTCTCATGGGGCCGGACACTCAGGGTCAGGGGAAAATCCAATATATATCTGGTGATATCTCGGGTGCTATTACAGATAGCGCAATAAATCAAAGTGCATTGTCTGTAGGAGGCCCTGGCGCATGAATCTGTGCAGCGGGAACGTCCTCGGACCTCCAGGGGCTGAGACAACCACCGTCTCATGGGGCCGGACACTCAGGGTCAAGGTAAAATCCAATATATATCTGGTGATATCTCGGGTGCTATTACAGATAGCGCAATAAATCAAAGTAAATTATCTGCAGCGGGCCCTGGCGCATGAATCTGTGCAGCGGGAGCGACCTCGGACCACCAGGGGCCGAGAAAACCACCGTCTCATGGGGCCGGACACTCAGGGTCAGGGAAAAATCGAATATATATCTGGTGATATCTTGGGTGCTATTAGAGATAGCGCAATAAACCAAAGTGAATTATCTGCAGGAGACCCTGGCGAATGAATCTGTGCAGCGGGAACGACCTCGGACCACCAGGGGCCGAGAAAACCACCGTCTCATGGGGCCGGGCGCTCAGGGTCAGCGAAAAATCCAGGATATATCTGGTGATATCTCGGTTGCTATTACAGATAGCGCAGTAAATCAAAGTGCGTTGTTTGTAGGAGGCCCTGGCGCATGAATCTGGGCAGCGGGAACGACCTCGGACCACCAGGGGCCGAGAAAACCACCGTCTCATGGGGCCGGACGCTCAGGGTCAGGAAAAATCCAATATATAACTGGTGATATCTCGGGTGCTATTAGAGATAGCGCAATAAACCAATGTGAATTATCTGCAGGAGACCCTGGCGCATGCATCTGTGCAGCGGGAACGACCACGGACCACCAGGGGCCGGGAAAACCACCGTCTCATGGGGCCGGACACTCAGGATCAGGGAAAAATCCAATATATATCTGGTGATATCTCGGGTGCTATTAGAGATAGCGCAATAACCCAAAGTGAATTATATGCAGGAGGCCCGGGCGCATGAATCTGTACAGCGGGAACGACCTCGGACCCCCAGGGGCCGAGAAAACCACTGTCTCATGGGGCCGGACACTCAGGGTCAGAGGAAAATCCAGTATATATCTGGTGATATCTCGGGTGCTATTAGAGATAGCGCAATAAACCAATGTGAATTATCTGCAGGGGGCCCTGGCGCATGAATCTGTGCAGCGCGAACGACCTCGGACCACCAGGGGCCGAGGAAACCACCGTCTCATGGTGCCGGACACTCAGGGTCAGGGTAAAATCCAATATATATCTGGTGATGTCTCGGGTGCTATTAGAGATAGCGCAATAAACCAAAGTGAATTATCTGCAGATGGCCCTGGCGCCTGATTCTGTGCAGCGGGAACGACCTCGGACCACCAGGGGCCGCGAAAACCACCGTCTCATGGGGCCGGACACTCAGGGTCAGGGAAAAATCCAATATATATCTGGTGATATCTCGGGTGCTATTAGAGATAGCGCAATTAACCAAAGTGCAATTGTCCGTAGGAGGCCCTTGCGCATGAATCTGTTCAGCAGGAACGACATCGGTCCACCAGGGGCCGAGAAAATTACAGATTTTCGGTATCCGTCACCCAAAGTCATGTAAAAATCCAGCATATATCTGGTGATATCTCTGGCGCTATTAGATATAGCGCAATAAACCAATGTGCATTGTCTGCAGGAGGCCCTGGCGCATGAATCTGTGCAGCGGTATCTACCTCGGACCACCAGGGTCCGAGAAAATCACCGACACATGGGGCCGGGCACTCAGGTTCAGGGAAAAATCCAACATATATGTGGTGATATCTCGGGTTCTATTACAGATAGCGCGATAAATCAAAGTGCATTGTCTGCAGGAGGCCCTGGCACATGCATCTGTGCAGCGGGAATGACCTCGGACCACCGGGGTCCGAGAAAACCACCGTCTCATGGGGCCGGACACTCAGGGTCAGGGAAAAATCAAATATATATCTGGTGATATCTCGGGTAGTATTAGAGATATCGCAATAAACCAAAGTGGATTGTCTGGAGGAGGCCCTTGCGCATGAATCTGTGCAGCGGGAACGTCCTCGGATCTCCAGGGGCTGAGACAACCACCGTCTCATGGGGCCGGACACTCAGGGTCAAGGTAAAATCCAATATATATCTGGTGATATCTCGGGTGCTATTAGAGATAGCGCAATAAATCAAAGTAAATTATCTGCAGGGCGCCCTGGCGCATGAATCTGTGCAGCGGGAGCGACCTCGGACCACCAGGGGCCGAGAAAACCACCGTCTCATGGGGCCGGACACTCAGGGTCAGGGGAAAATCCAATATATATCTGGTGATATCTCGGGTGCTATTAGAGATAGCGCAATATATCAAAGTGCATTGTCTGTAGGAGGCCCTGGCGCATGAATCTGTGTAGCGGGATCGACCTCGGACCACCGGGGGCCGAGAAAATCACCGTCTCATGGGGCCGGACTGTCAGGGTCAGGGAAAAATCCAATATATATCTGCTGATATCTCGGGTGCTATTAGCGATAGCGCAATAAATCAAAGTGAATTATATGCAGGGGGCCCTGGCGCATGAATCTGTGCCGCGGCATCGACCTCGGACCACCAGAGACCGAGAAAACCATCGTCTCATGGGGCCGGACACTCAGGGTCAGGGGAAAATCCAATATATATATGGTGATATCTCGGGTGCTATTACAGACAGCGCAATAAATCAATGTGCATTGTCTGTAGGAGGCCCTGGCGCATGTATCTGTGCAGCGGGAACGACCTCGGACCACCAGGGGCCGAGAAAACCACCGTCTCATGGGGCCAGACACCCAGGGTCAGGGAAAAATCCAACATATATCTGGTGATATCTCGGGTGCTATTAGAGATAGCGCAATAATCCAATGTGAATTATATATAGCAGGCCCTGGCGCATGAATCTGTGCAGCGGGAACGACCTCGGACCACCAGGGGCCGAGAAAACCACCGTCTCATGGGGCCGGACACTCAGGGTCAGGGGAAAAATCCAATATATATGTGGTGATATCTCGGGTGCTATTACAGATAGCGCAATAAACCAAAGTGCATTGTCTGTAGGAGGCCCTGGCGCATGAATCTGTGCAGCGGGAACGACCTCGGGCCCCCAGGGGTCGAGAAAACCACCGTCTCATGGGGCCGGACACTCAGGGTCAGTGTAAAATAAAATATATATCTGGTGATATCTCGGGTGCTATTACAGATAGCGCAATAAATCAAACTGCATTGTCTGTAGGAGGCCCTGACGCATGAACCTGTGCAGCGGGAACGACCTTGGACCACCAGGGGCCGAGAAAACCACCGTCTCATGGGGCCCGACACTCAGGGTCAGGGAAAAATCCAACATATATCTGGTGATATCTCGGGTGCTATTACAGACAGCGCAATAAATCAATGTGCATTGTCTCTAGGAGGCCCTGGCGCATGTATCTGTGCAGCGGGAACGACCCCGGACCACCAGGGGCCGAGAAAACTACCGTCTCATGGGGCCAGACACCCAGGGTCAGGGAAAAATCCAACATATATCTGATGATATCTCGGGTGCTATTAGAGATAGCGCAATAATCCAATGTGAATTATATATAGCAGGCCCTGGCGCATGAATCTGTGCAGCGGGAACGACCTCGGACCACCAGGGGCCGAGAAAACCACCGTCTCATGGGGCCGGACACTCAGGGTCAGGGGAAAAATCCAATATAAATCTGGTGATATCTCGGGTGCTATTACAGATAGCGCAATAAATCAAAGTGCATTGTCTGTAGGAGGCCATGGCGCATGAATCTGTGCAGCGGGAACGACCTCGGACCACAAGGGGCCGAGAAAACCACCGTCTCATGGGGCCCGACACTCAGCGTCAGGGGAAAATCCAATATATATCTGGTGATATCTCGGGTGCTATTACAGATAGCGCAATAAATCAAAGTGCATTGTCTGTAGGAGGCCCAGGCGCATGAATCAGTGCAGCGGGATCGACCTCGGACCACCAGGGGCCGAGAAAACCACCGACACATGGGGCCGGACACTCAGGGTCGGGGAAAAATTCAATATATCTCTGGTGATATCTCGGGTGCTATTAGAGATAGCGCAATAAACCAAAGTGCATTGTCTGTAGGAGGCCCTGGCGCATGAATCTTTGCAGCGGGATCGACCTCCGACCAACAGGGGCCGAGAAAACCGCCGACACATGGGGCCGGACACTGAGGGTCGGGGAAAAATTCAATATATCTCTGGTGATATCTCGGGTGCTATTAGAGATAGCGCAATAAACCAAAGTGAATTATCTGCAGGGGGCCCTGGCGCATGAATCTGTGCAGCGGGAACGACCTCGGACCCCCAGGGGTCGAGAAAACCACCGTCTCATGGGGCCGGACACTCAGGGTCAGGGAGAAATCCAATATATATCTGGTGGTATCTCGGGTGCTATTACATATAGCGCAATAAATCAATGTGCATTGTCTGTAGGAGGCCCTGGCGCAGGAATCTGTGCAGCGGGAACGACCTCGGACCCCCAGGGGTGGAGAAAACCACCGTCTCATGGGGCCGGACACTCAGGGTCAGGGGAAAATCCAATATATATGTGGTGATATCTCGGGTGCTATTACAGATAGCGCAATAAATCAAAGTGAACTGTCTGCAGGAGGCCCTAGCGCATGAATCTATGCAGCGGGAACGACCTCGGACCACCAGGGGCCGAGAAAACTACCGTCTCATCTGGCCGGACTGTCAGGGTCAGGGAAAAATCCAATATATATCTGGTGATATCTCGGGTGCTATTAGAGATTGCGCAATAAACCAAAGTGCATTGTCTGCAGGAGGCCCTGGCGCATGAATCTGTGCCGCGGGAACGACCTCGGACCACGGGGGGCCGAGAAAACTACCGTCTCATGGGGCCGGACACCAAGGTTCAGGGAAAAATCCAACATATATCTGGTGATATCTCGGGTGCTATTAGAGATAGCGCAATAAACCAAAGTGAATTGTCTGCAGTAAGCCTTGGCGCATGAATCTGATCAGCGGGATCGACCTCGGACCACGAGGGACCGAGAAAACCATCGACACATGGGGCCGGACTGTCAGGGTCAAGGAAAAACCCAATATATATCTGGTGATATCTCGGGTGATATTAGAGATAGCGCAATAAATCATAGTGCATTTCTGCAGGTGGCCCTGGCGGATGAGTCTGTGGAGCGGGAACGACCTCGGACCAGCAGGGGCCGAGAGATCCTCCGTTTCATGGGGTCGGACACTCAGGGTCAGGGAAAAATCCAATATTTATCTGGTGATATCTCTGGTGCTATTACAGCTAGCGCAATAAATCAAAGTGCATTGTCTGTAGGAGGCCCTGGCGCATTAATCTGTGCAGCGGGAACGACCTCGGACCACCAGGGGCCGAGAAAACCACCGTCTCATGGGGCCCGACACTCAGGGTCAGGGGAAAATCCAATATATATCTGGTGATATCTCGGGTGCTATTACAGACAGCGCAATAAATCAATGTGCATTGTCTGTAGGAGGCCCTGGCGCATGAATCTCTGCAGCGGGAACGACCTCGGACCACCAGGGGCCGAGAAAACTACCGTCTCATGGGGCCGGACACCCAGGGTCAGGGAAGAATCCAACATATATCTGGTGATATCTCGGGTGCTATTAGAGATAGCGCAATAAACTAAAGTGAATTATATATAGCAGGCCCTGGCGCATGAATCTGTGCTGCGGGAATGACCTCGGACCACCAGGGGCCGAGAAAACTACCGTCTCATGGGGCCGGACACCCAGGGTCAGGGAAAAATCCAACATATATCTGGTGATATCTTGAGTGCTATTAGAGATAGCGCAATAAACCAAAGTGAATTATCTATAGCAGGCCCTGGCGCATGAATCTGTGCAGCGGGAACGACCTCGGACCACCAGGGGCCGAGAAAACCACCGTCTCATGGGGCCGGACACTCAGGGTCAGGGGAAAAATCCAATATATATGTGGTGATATCTCGGGTGCTATTACAGATAGCGCAATAAATCAAAGTGCATTGTCTGCAGGAGGCCCTAGCGCATGAATCTATGCAGCGGGAACGACCGCGGACCACCAGGGGCCGAGAAAACTACCGTCTCTTGCGGCCGGACTGTCAGGGTCAGGGAAAAATCCAATATATATCTGGCGATATCTCGGGTGCTATTACAGATAGCGCAATAAATCAAAGTGCATTGTCTGCAGGAGGCCGTAGCGCATGAATCTATGCAGCGGGATCGACCTCGGACCACCAGGGGCCGAGAAAACTACCGTCTCATGGGGCCGGACACTCAGGGTCAGGGAAAAATCCAATATATGTCTGGTGATATCGAGGGTTCTCTTACAGATAGCGCACTAAACCAAAGTGAATTATCTGCAGCGGGCCCTGGGGCATGAATCTGTGCAGCGGGAACGACAACGGACCACCAGGGGCCGAGAAAACCACCGACACATGGCGCCGGACACCCAATGTCATGTAAAAACCCAGGATGTATCTGATGATATCTCGGGTGCTATTAGAGATAGCGCAATAAATAAAAGTGCATTGTCTGCGGGAGGCCCTGGCGCATGAATCTGTGCAGCGCGAGCGACCTTGGACCACCAGGGGCCGAGAAAACCACAGTCTCATGGGGCCGGACTGTCAGGGTCAGGGAAAAATGCAATATATATGTGGTGATATCTCGGGTGCTATTACAGATAGCGCAATAAATCAAAGTGAACTGTCTGCAGGAGGCCCTAGCGCATGAATCTATGCAGCGGGAACGACCTCGGACCACCAGGGGCCGAGAAAACTACCGTCTCATCTGGCCGGACTGTCAGGGTCAGGGAAAAATCCAATATATATCTGGTGATATCTCGGGTGCTATTAGAGATTGCGCAATAAACCAAAGTGCATTGTCTGCAGGAGGCCCTGGCGCATGAATCTGTGCCGCGGGAACGACCTCGGACCACGGGGGGCCGAGAAAACTACCGTCTCATGGGGCCGGACACCAAGGTTCAGGGAAAAATCCAACATATATCTGGTGATATCTCGGGTGCTATTAGAGATAGCGCAATAAACCAAAGTGAATTGTCTGCAGTAAGCCTTGGCGCATGAATCTGATCAGCGGGATCGACCTCGGACCACGAGGGACCGAGAAAACCATCGACACATGGGGCCGGACTGTCAGGGTCAAGGAAAAACCCAATATATATCTGGTGATATCTCGGGTGATATTAGAGATAGCGCAATAAATCATAGTGCATTTCTGCAGGTGGCCCTGGCGGATGAGTCTGTGGAGCGGGAACGACCTCGGACCAGCAGGGGCCGAGAGATCCTCCGTTTCATGGGGTCGGACACTCAGGGTCAGGGAAAAATCCAATATTTATCTGGTGATATCTCTGGTGCTATTACAGCTAGCGCAATAAATCAAAGTGCATTGTCTGTAGGAGGCCCTGGCGCATTAATCTGTGCAGCGGGAACGACCTCGGACCACCAGGGGCCGAGAAAACCACCGTCTCATGGGGCCCGACACTCAGGGTCAGGGGAAAATCCAATATATATCTGGTGATATCTCGGGTGCTATTACAGACAGCGCAATAAATCAATGTGCATTGTCTGTAGGAGGCCCTGGCGCATGAATCTCTGCAGCGGGAACGACCTCGGACCACCAGGGGCCGAGAAAACTACCGTCTCATGGGGCCGGACACCCAGGGTCAGGGAAGAATCCAACATATATCTGGTGATATCTCGGGTGCTATTAGAGATAGCGCAATAAACTAAAGTGAATTATATATAGCAGGCCCTGGCGCATGAATCTGTGCTGCGGGAATGACCTCGGACCACCAGGGGCCGAGAAAACTACCGTCTCATGGGGCCGGACACCCAGGGTCAGGGAAAAATCCAACATATATCTGGTGATATCTCGGGTGCTATTAGAGATAGCGCAATAAACCAAAGTGAATTATCTATAGCAGGCCCTGGCGCATGAATCTGTGCAGCGGGAACGACCTCGGACCACCAGGGGCCGAGAAAACCACCGTCTCATGGGGCCGGACACTCAGGGTCAGGGGAAAAATCCAATATATATGTGGTGATATCTCGGGTGCTATTACAGATAGCGCAATAAATCAAAGTGCATTGTCTGCAGGAGGCCCTAGCGCATGAATCTATGCAGCGGGAACGACCGCGGACCACCAGGGGCCGAGAAAACTACCGTCTCTTGCGGCCGGACTGTCAGGGTCAGGGAAAAATCCAATATATATCTGGTGATATCTCGGGTGCTATTACAGATAGCGCAATAAATCAAAGTGCATTGTCTGCAGGAGGCCGTAGCGCATGAATCTATGCAGCGGGATCGACCTCGGACCACCAGGGGCCGAGAAAACTACCGTCTCATGGGGCCGGACACTCAGGGTCAGGGAAAAATCCAATATATGTCTGGTGATATCGAGGGTTCTCTTACAGATAGCGCACTAAACCAAAGTGAATTATCTGCAGCGGGCCCTGGGGCATGAATCTGTGCAGCGGGAACGACAACGGACCACCAGGGGCCGAGAAAACCACCGACACATGGCGCCGGACACCCAATGTCATGTAAAAACCCAGGATGTATCTGATGATATCTCGGGTGCTATTAGAGATAGCGCAATAAATAAAAGTGCATTGTCTGCGGGAGGCCCTGGCGCATGAATCTGTGCAGCGCGAGCGACCTTGGACCACCAGGGGCCGAGAAAACCACAGTCTCATGGGGCCGGACTGTCAGGGTCAGGGAAAAATGCAATATATATATGGTGATATCTCTGGTGCTATTACAGATAGCGCAATAAATCAAAGTGCATTGTCTGTAGGAGGCCCTGGGGCATGAATCTGTGCAGCGGGATCGACCTCGGACCACGAGGGACCGAGAAAACTACCGTCTCATGGGGCCGGACACTCAGGGTCAAGGAAAAATCCAATGTATATCTGGTGATATCTCGGGTGCTATTATAGATAGCGCTATAAATCAATGTGCATTGTCTGTAGGAGGCCCTGGCGCATGAATCTCTGCAGCGGGAACGACCTCGGACCACCAGGGGCCGAGAAAACTACCGTCTCATGGGGCCGGACACCCAGGGTCAGGGAAAAATCCAACATATATCTGGTGATATCTCGGGTGCTATTAGAGATAGCGCAATAAACCAAAGTGAATTATATATAGCAGGCCCTGGCGCATGAATCTGTGCTGCGGGAACGACCTCGGACCACCAGGGGCCGAGAAAACTACCGTCTCATGGGGCCGGACACTCAGGGTCAGGGAAAAATCCAATATATCTCTGGTGATATCTCGGGTGCTATTAGAGATAGCGCAATAAAACATAGTGCATTGTCTGTAGGAGGCCCTGGCGCATGAATCTGTGCAGCGGGAACGACCTCAGACCACCAGGGGCCGAGAAAACCACCGTCTCATGGGGTCGGAGACTCAGGGTCAGGGAAAAATCCAATATAAATCTGGTGATATCTCGGGCGCTATCACAGATAGCGCAATAAATCAAAGTGCATTGTCTGCAGGAGGCCCTGGCGCATGGATCTGTGCAGTGCGAACGACCTCGGACCACCAGGGGCCGAGAAAACTACAGTCTCATGGGGCCGGACACTCAGGGTCAGGGGAAAATCCAATATAAATCTAGTGATATCTCGGGTGCTAGTACAGATAACGCAATAAATCAAAGTGCATTGTCTGCAGGTCGCCCTGGCGCATGAATCTGTGCAGCGGGATCGACCTCGGACCACCAGGGGCCGTGAAAACTACCGTCTCATGGGGCCGGACACTCAGGGTCAGGGAAAAATCCAATATATATCTGGTGATATCTCGGGTGCTATTAGAGATAGCGCACTAAACCAAAGTAAATTATCTGCAGGAGGCCCTGGCGCATGGATCTGTGCAGCGGGATCAACCTCGGACCACGATGGACCGAGAATACCATCGGCACATGGCGCCGGACTGTCAGAGTCATGGAAAAATCCAATATATATCTGGTGATATCTCGGGTGCTATTAGAGATAGCGAAATAAATCAAAGTGCATTGTTTGCAGGAGACCCTGGCGCATGAATCTGTGCAGCGGGAACGACCTCGGACCACCAGGGGCCGAGAAAACCACCGTCTCATGGGGTCGGACACTCAGGGTCAGGGGAAAATCCAATATATATGTGGTGCTATCTCAGGTGCTATTAGAGATAGCGCAATAAACCAAAGGGCATTGTCTGTAGGAGGCCCTGGCGCATCAATCTGTGCAGCGGGATCGACCTCGGACCACCAGGGGTCGACAAAACCGCCGTCTCATGGGGTCTGACACTCAGGGTCAGTGAAGAATCCAATATATATCTGGTGATATCTCGGGTGCTATTACAGATAGCGCAATAAATCAAAGTGCATTGTCTGCAGGAGGCCCTAGGGTATGAATCTGTGCAGCGGGAACGACCTGGGACCACCATGGGTCGAGAAAACCACCGTCTCATGGGGTCTGACACTCAGGGTCAGTGAAAAATCCAATATATATCTGGTGATATCTCGGGTGCTATTACAGATAGCGCAATAAATCAAAGTGCATTGTCTGCAGGAGGCCCTAGCGCATGAATCTGTGCAGCGGGATCGACCTCGGACCACCAAGGGTCGAGAAAACCACCGATACATGGGGCCGGGCACTCAGTGTCAGGGGAAAATGCAATATATATATGGTGATATCACGGGTGCTATTACAGAAAGCGCAATAAATCAATGTGCATTGTCTGTAGGAGGCCCTGGCGCATGTATCTGTGCAGCGGGATCAACCTCGGACCACCAGGGGCCGAGAAAATCACCGTCCCATGGGGCCGGACTGTCTGGGTCAGGGAAAAATCCATTATATATCTGGTGATATCTCGGGTGCTATTAGAGATAGCGCAATAAATCAAAATACATTGTCTGCAGGAGGCCCTAGCGCATGAATCTGTGCAGCGGGAACGACCTCGGACCACCAGGGTCCGAGAAAACCACCGACACATGGGGCCGGACTGTCACGGTCTGAGAAAAATCCAATATATATCTGGTGATACCTCGGGTGCTATTAGAGATAGCGCAATAAACCAAAGTGCATTGTCTGCAGGAGGCCCTGGCGCATCAATCTGTGCAGCGGGATCGACCTCGGACCACCAAGGGTCGAGAAAACCACCGAAACATGGGGCCGGGCACTCAGGGTCAGGGAAAAATCCAATATATATCTGGTGATATCTCGGGTGCTATTAGAGATAGCGAAATAAATCAAAGTGCATTGTCTGCAGGAGGCCCTGGCGCATGAATCTGTGCAGCGGGAACGACCTCGGACCACGAGGGACCGAGAAAACCATCGACACATGGCGGCGGACTGTCAGGGTCAAGGAAAAATCCAATATATATCTGGTGATATCTCGGGTGCTATTAGAGATAACGAAATAAATCAAAGTGCATTGTCTGCAGGAGGCCCTAGGGAATTAATCTGTGCAGCGGGAACGACCTCGGACCACCAGGGGCCGAGAAAACTACCGTCGCATAGGGCCGGACACTCAGGGTCAGGGATAAATCCAATATATCTCTGGTGATATCTCGGGTGCTATTAGAGATAGCGCAATAAACCAAAGTGCATTGTCTGTAGGAAGCCCTGGCGCATGAATCTGTGCAGCGGAAACGACCTCGTACCACCAGGGGCCGAGAAAACCACCGTCTCATGGGGTCGGAGACTCCGGGTCAGGGAAAAATCCAATATAAATCTGGTGATATCTCGGGCGCTATTACAGATAGCGCAATAAATCAAAGTGCATTGTCTGTAGGAGGACCTGGCGCATGAATCTGTGCTGCGGGATCGACTTCGGAGCACCAGGGGCCGAGAAAATTACAGATATTCGGAATCCGTCACCCAAGATCATTTAAAAATCCAGCATATATCTGGTGATATCTCGGTTGCTATTACACATAGCGCAATAAACCAAAGTGAATTGTCTGCAGGAAGCCTTGGCGCAAGAATCTGTTCAGCGGGATCGACCTCGGACCACCAGGGGCCGAGAAAATCACCGTCTCATGGGGCAGGACTGACAGGGTCAGGGAAAAATCCAATATCTATCTGGTGATATCTCGGGTGCTATTATAGATAGCGCAATAAATCAAAGTGCATTGTCTGCAGGAGGCCCTGGCGCACCAATCTGTGCAGCGGGAACGACCTCGGACCACCAGGGGCCGAGAAAATCACCGTCTCATGGGGCAGGACTGACAGGGTCTGGGAAAAATCCAATATCTATCTGGTGATATCTCGGGTGCTATTATAGATAGCGCAATAAATCAAAGTGCATTGTCTGCAGGAGGCCCTGGCGCATGAATCTGTGCAGCGGGAACGACCTCGGACCACCAGGGGCCGAGAAAACGACCGTCTCATGGGGTTGGACACTCAGGGTCAGGGGAAAATCCAATATCTATCTGGTGATATCTCGGGTGCTATTATAGATAGCGCAATAAATCAAAGTGCATTGTCTGCAGGAGGCCCTGGCGCATGAATCTGTGCAGCGGGAACGACCTCGGACCACCAGGGACCGAGAAAACCACCGTCTCATGGGGTCGGACACTCAGGGTCAGGGAAAAATCCAATATATATGTGGTGATATCTCGGGTGCTATTAGAGATAGCGCAATAAACCAAAGTGCATTGTCTGTAGGAGGCCCTGGCGCATGAATCTGTGCAGCGGGAACGACCTCGGACCACCAGGGGCCGAGAAAACCACCGTCTCATGGGGTCGGACACTCAGGGTCAGGGGAAAATCCAATATATATGTGGTGATATCTCAGGTGCTATTAGAGATAGCGCAATAAACCAAAGGGCATTGTCTGTAGGAGGCCCTGGCGCATCAATCTGTGCAGCTGGATCGACCTCGGACCACCAGGGGTCGACAAAACCGCCGTCTCATGGGGTCTGACACTCAGGGTCAGTGAAAAATCCAATATATATCTGGTGATATCTCGGGTGCTATTACAGATAGCGCAATAAATCAAAGTGCATTGTCTGCAGGAGGCCCTAGGGTATGAATCTGTGCAGCGGGAACGACCTGGGACCACCAGGGGTCGAGAAAACCACCGTCTCATGGCGTCTGACACTCAGGGTCAGTGAAAAATCCAATATATATCTGGTGATATCTCGGGTGCTATTACAGATAGCGCAATAAATCAAAGTGCATTGTCTGCAGGAGGCCCTAGCGCATGAATCTGTGCAGCGGGATCGACCTCGGACCACCAAGGGTCGAGGAAACCACCGATACATGGGGCCGGGCACTCAGTGGCAGGGGAAAATGCAATATATATATGGTGATATCACGGGTGCTATTACAGAAAGCGCAATAAATCAATGTGCATTGTCTGTAGGAGGCCATGGCGCATGTATCTGTGCAGCGGGATCAACCTCGGACCACCAGGGGCCGAGAAAATCACCGTCCCATGGGGCCGGACTGTCTGGGTCAGGGAAAAATCCATTATATATCTGGTGATATCTCGGGTGCTATTAGAGTTAGCGCAATAAATCAAAATACATTGTCTGCAGGAGGCCCTAGCGCATGAATCTGTGCAGCGGGATCGACCTCGGACCACCAGGGTCCGAGAAAACCACCGACACATGGGGCCGGACTGTCACGGTCTGAGAAAAATCCAATATATATCTGGTGATACCTCGGGTGCTATTAGAGATAGCGCAATAAACCAAAGTGCATTGTCTGCAGGAGGCCCTGGCGCATGAATCTGTGCAGCGGGATCGCCCTCGGACCACCAGGGGTCGAGAAAATCACCGTCACATGCGGCCGGACACTCAGGGTCAGGTGTAAATCCAATATATATATAGTGATATCTCGGGTGCTATTACAGAAAGCGCAATAAATCAAAGTGCATTGTCTGTAGGAGGCCATGGCGCATGAATCTGTGCAGCGGGATCGACCTCGGACCACCAGGGGCAGAGAAAACCACCGTCTCACGGGATCGGACACTCAGGGTCAGTGAAAAATCCAATATATATCTGGTGATATCTCGGGTGCTATTACAGATAGCGCAATAAATCAAAGTGCCTTGTCTGCAGGAGGCCCTAGGGCATGAATCTGTGCAGCGGGAACGTCCTCGGACCACCAGGGGCCGAGAAAACCATCGACACATGGGGCCGGACTGTCTGGGTCAGGGAAAAATCCAATATATATGTGGTGATATCTCGGCTGCTATTAGAGATAGCGTAATAAATCAAAGTGCATTGTCTGTAGGAGGCCCTGGCGCATGAATCTGCGCAGCGGGAACGACCTCGGACCACCAGGGGCCGAGAATACTACCGTCTCATGGGGCCGGACACTCAGGGTCAGGGAAAAATCCAATATATCTCTGGTGATATCTCGGGTGCTATTAGAGATAGCGCAATAAACCAAAGTGCATTGTCTGTAGGAAGCCCTGGCGCATGAATCTGTGCAGCGGGATCGACTTCGGAGCACCAGGGGCCGAGAAAATTACAGATATTCGGAATCCGTCACCCAAGATCATTTAAAAATCCAGCATATATCTGGTGATATCTCGGTTGCTATTACACATAGCGCAATAAACCAAAGTGAATTGTCTGCAGGAAGCCTTGGCGCAAGAATCTGTTCAGCGGGATCGACCTCGGACCACCAGGGGCCGAGAAAATCACCGTCTCATGGGGCAGGACTGACAGGGTCTGGGAAAAATCCAATATCTATCTGGTGATATCTCGGGTGCTATTATAGATAGCGCAATAAATCAAAGTGCATTGTCTGCAGGAGGCCCTGGTGCATGAATCTGTGCAGCGGGAACGACCTCGGACCACCAGGGGCCGAGAAAATCACCGTCTCATGGGGCAGGACTGACAGGGTCAGGGAAAAATCCAATATCTATCTGGTGATATCTCGGGTGCTATTATAGATAGCGCAATAAATCAAAGTGAATTGTCTGCAGGAGGCCCTGGCGCATGAATCTGTGCAGCGGGAACGACCTTGGACCACCAGGGGCCGAGAAAACGACCGTCTCATGGGGCTGGACACTCAGGGTCAGGGGAAAATCCAATATATATCTGGTGATATCTCGGGTGCTATTACAGATAGCGCAATAAATCAAAGTGCATTGTCTGCAGGAGGCCCTAGGGTATGAATCTGTGCAGCGGGAACGACCTCGGACCACCAGGGTCCGAGAAAACCACCGACACATGGGGCCGGACTGTCAGGGTCTGAGAAAAATCCAATATATATCTGGTGATACCTCGGGTGCTATTAGAGATAGCGCAATAAACCAAAGTGCATTGTCTGCAGGAGGCCCTGGCGCATGAATCTGTGCAGCGGGATCGCCCTCGGACCACCAGGGGCCGAGAAAATCACCGTCTCATGCGGCCGGACACTCAGGGTCAGGTGTAAATCCAATATATATATAGTGATATCTCGGGTGCTATTACAGAAAGCGCAATAAATCAAATTGCATTGTCTGTAGGAGGCCCTGGCGCATGAATCTGTGCAGCGGGGACGACCTCGGACCACCAGGGGCCGAGAAAACCACCGTCTCATGGGGTCGGACACTCAGGGTCAGGGGAAAATCCAATATATATGTGGTGCTATCTCAGGTGCTATTAGAGATAGCGCAATAAACCAAAGGGCATTGTCTGTAGGAGGCCCTGGCGCATCAATCTGTGCAGCGGGATCGACCTCGGACCACCAGGGGTCGACAAAACCGCCGTCTCATGGGGTCTGACACTCAGGGTCAGTGAAAAATCCAATATATATCTGGTGATATCTCGGGTGCTATTACAGATAGCGCAATAAATCAAAGTGCATTGTCTGCAGGAGGCCCTAGGGTATGAATCTGTGCAGCGGGAACGACCTGGGACCACCATGGGTCGAGAAAACCACCGTCTCATGGGGTCTGACACTCAGGGTCAGTGAAAAATCCAATATATATCTGGTGATATCTCGGGTGCTATTACAGATAGCGCAATAAATCAAAGTGCATTGTCTGCAGGAGGCCCTAGCGCATGAATCTGTGCAGCGGGATCGACCTCGGACCACCAAGGGTCGAGAAAACCACCGATACATGGGGCCGGGCACTCAGTGTCAGGGGAAAATGCAATATATATATGGTGATATCACGGGTGCTATTACAGAAAGCGCAATAAATCAATGTGCATTGTCTGTAGGAGGCCCTGGCGCATGTATCTGTGCAGCGGGATCAACCTCGGACCACCAGGGGCCGAGAAAATCACCGTCCCATGGGGCCGGACTGTCTGGGTCAGGGAAAAATCCATTATATATCTGGTGATATCTCGGGTGCTATTAGAGATAGCGCAATAAATCAAAATACATTGTCTGCAGGAGGCCCTAGCGCATGAATCTGTGCAGCGGGAACGACCTCGGACCACCAGGGTCCGAGAAAACCACCGACACATGGGGCCGGACTGTCACGGTCTGAGAAAAATCCAATATATATCTGGTGATACCTCGGGTGCTATTAGAGATAGCGCAATAAACCAAAGTGCATTGTCTGCAGGAGGCCCTGGCGCATCAATCTGTGCAGCGGGATCGACCTCGGACCACCAAGGGTCGAGAAAACCACCGAAACATGGGGCCGGGCACTCAGGGTCAGGGAAAAATCCAATATATATCTGGTGATATCTCGGGTGCTATTAGAGATAGCGAAATAAATCAAAGTGCATTGTCTGCAGGAGGCCCTGGCGCATGAATCTGTGCAGCGGGAACGACCTCGGACCACGAGGGACCGAGAAAACCATCGACACATGGCGGCGGACTGTCAGGGTCAAGGAAAAATCCAATATATATCTGGTGATATCTCGGGTGCTATTAGAGATAACGAAATAAATCAAAGTGCATTGTCTGCAGGAGGCCCTAGGGAATTAATCTGTGCAGCGGGAACGACCTCGGACCACCAGGGGCCGAGAAAACTACCGTCGCATAGGGCCGGACACTCAGGGTCAGGGATAAATCCAATATATCTCTGGTGATATCTCGGGTGCTATTAGAGATAGCGCAATAAACCAAAGTGCATTGTCTGTAGGAAGCCCTGGCGCATGAATCTGTGCAGCGGAAACGACCTCGTACCACCAGGGGCCGAGAAAACCACCGTCTCATGGGGTCGGAGACTCCGGGTCAGGGAAAAATCCAATATAAATCTGGTGATATCTCGGGCGCTATTACAGATAGCGCAATAAATCAAAGTGCATTGTCTGTAGGAGGACCTGGCGCATGAATCTGTGCTGCGGGATCGACTTCGGAGCACCAGGGGCCGAGAAAATTACAGATATTCGGAATCCGTCACCCAAGATCATTTAAAAATCCAGCATATATCTGGTGATATCTCGGTTGCTATTACACATAGCGCAATAAACCAAAGTGAATTGTCTGCAGGAAGCCTTGGCGCAAGAATCTGTTCAGCGGGATCGACCTCGGACCACCAGGGGCCGAGAAAATCACCGTCTCATGGGGCAGGACTGACAGGGTCAGGGAAAAATCCAATATCTATCTGGTGATATCTCGGGTGCTATTATAGATAGCGCAATAAATCAAAGTGCATTGTCTGCAGGAGGCCCTGGCGCACCAATCTGTGCAGCGGGAACGACCTCGGACCACCAGGGGCCGAGAAAACGACCGTCTCATGGGGTTGGACACTCAGGGTCAGGGGAAAATCCAATATCTATCTGGTGATATCTCGGGTGCTATTATAGATAGCGCAATAAATCAAAGTGCATTGTCTGCAGGAGGCCCTGGCGCATGAATCTGTGCAGCGGGAACGACCTCGGACCACCAGGGACCGAGAAAACCACCGTCTCATGGGGTCGGACACTCAGGGTCAGGGAAAAATCCAATATATATGTGGTGATATCTCAGGTGCTATTAGAGATAGCGCAATAAACCAAAGGGCATTGTCTGTAGGAGGCCCTGGCGCATGAATCTGTGCAGCGGGAACGACCTCGGACCACCAGGGGCCGAGAAAACTACCGTCTCATGGGGCCGGACACTCAAGGTTAGGGAAAAATCCAATATATCTCTGGTGATATCTCGGGTGCTATTAGAGATAGCGCAATAAACCAAAGTGCATTGTCTGTAGGAGGCCCTGGCGCATGAATCTGTGCAGCGGGAACGACCTCGGACCACCAGGGGCCGAGAAAACCACCGTCTCATGGGGTCGGACACTCAGGGTCAGAGGAAAATCCAATATATATGTGGTGATATCTCAGGTGCTATTAGAGATAGCGCAATAAACCAAAGGGCATTGTCTGTAGGAGGCCCTGGCGCATCAATCTGTGCAGCTGGATCGACCTCGGACCACCAGGGGTCGACAAAACCGCCGTCTCATGGGGTCTGACACTCAGGGTCAGTGAAAAATCCAATATATATCTGGTGATATCTCGGGTGCTATTACAGATAGCGCAATAAATCAAAGTGCATTGTCTGCAGGAGGCCCTAGGGTATGAATCTGTGCAGCGGGAACGACCTGGGACCACCAGGGGTCGAGAAAACCACCGTCTCATGGCGTCTGACACTCAGGGTCAGTGAAAAATCCAATATATATCTGGTGATATCTCGGGTGCTATTACAGATAGCGCAATAAATCAAAGTGCATTGTCTGCAGGAGGCCCTAGCGCATGAATCTGTGCAGCGGGATCGACCTCGGACCACCAAGGGTCGAGGAAACCACCGATACATGGGGCCGGGCACTCAGTGGCAGGGGAAAATGCAATATATATATGGTGATATCACGGGTGCTATTACAGAAAGCGCAATAAATCAATGTGCATTGTCTGTAGGAGGCCATGGCGCATGTATCTGTGCAGCGGGATCAACCTCGGACCACCAGGGGCCGAGAAAATCACCGTCCCATGGGGCCGGACTGTCTGGGTCAGGGAAAAATCCATTATATATCTGGTGATATCTCGGGTGCTATTAGAGTTAGCGCAATAAATCAAAATACATTGTCTGCAGGAGGCCCTAGCGCATGAATCTGTGCAGCGGGATCGACCTCGGACCACCAGGGTCCGAGAAAACCACCGACACATGGGGCCGGACTGTCACGGTCTGAGAAAAATCCAATATATATCTGGTGATACCTCGGGTGCTATTAGAGATAGCGCAATAAACCAAAGTGCATTGTCTGCAGGAGGCCCTGGCGCATGAATCTGTGCAGCGGGATCGCCCTCGGACCACCAGGGGTCGAGAAAATCACCGTCACATGCGGCCGGACACTCAGGGTCAGGTGTAAATCCAATATATATATAGTGATATCTCGGGTGCTATTACAGAAAGCGCAATAAATCAAAGTGCATTGTCTGTAGGAGGCCATGGCGCATGAATCTGTGCAGCGGGATCGACCTCGGACCACCAGGGGCAGAGAAAACCACCGTCTCACGGGATCGGACACTCAGGGTCAGTGAAAAATCCATTATATATCTGGTGATATCTCGGGTGCTATTAGAGATAGCGCAATAAATCAAAATACATTGTCTGCAGGAGGCCCTAGCGCATGAATCTGTGCAGCGGGAACGACCTCGGACCACCAGGGTCCGAGAAAACCACCGACACATGGGGCCGGACTGTCAGGGTCAAGGAAAAATCCAATATATATCTGGTGATATCTTGGGTGCTATTAGAGATAGCGCAATAAATCAAAGTGCATTGTCTGCAGGAGGCCTTAGCGCATCAATCTGTGCAGCGGGAACGACCTCGGACCACCAGGGGCCGAGAAAACTACCGTCTCATGGGGCCGGACACTGAGGGTCAGGGAAAAATCCAATATATATCTGGTGATATCTCGGGTGCTATTACAGATAGCGCAATAAATCAAAGTATATTGTCTGTAGGATTCCCTGGCGCAGGAATCTGTGCAGCGGGAACGACCTCGGACGACCAGGGGCCGAGGAAACTACCGTCTCATAGGGGCCGGACTGTCAGGGTCAGGGAAAAATCCAATATATATCTGGTGATATCATGGGTGCTATTAGAGATATCGCAATAAACCAAAGTGCATTGTATGCAGGAGGCCCTGACGCATGAATCTGTGCAGCGGGAACGACCTCGGACCACCAGGGGCCGAGAAAACCACCGTCTCATGGGGCCGGACACTCAGGGTCAGGGGAAAATCCAATATATATATGGTGATATCTCGGGAGCGATTACAGATGGCGCAATAAATCAAAGTGAATTATATGCAGGGGGCCCTGGCGCATGAATCTGTGCAGCGGGAACGACCTCGGACCACCAGGGGCCGAAAAAACTACCGTCTCATGGGGCCGGACTGTCAGGGTCAGGGAAAAATCCAATATATATCTAGTGATATCTCGGGTGCTATTAGAGATATCGCAATAAACCAAAGTGCATTGTATGCAGGAGGCCCTGGCGCATGAATCTGTGCAGCGGTAACGACCTCGGACCACCAGGGGCCGAGAAAACCACCGTCTCATGGAGCCGGACACTCAGGGTCAGGGCAAGATCCAATATATATATGGTGATATCACGGGTGCTATTTCAGAAAGCGCAATAAATCAAAGTGCATTGTCTGTAGGAAGCCCTGGCGCATGAATCTGTGCAGCGGGATCGACCTCGGACCACCAGGGGCCGAGAAAATCACCGTCTCATGGGGCCGGACTGTCAGGGTCAGGGAAAAATCCGATATATATCTGGTGATATCTCGGGTGCTATTAGATATAGCGCAATAAATCAAAGTGCATTGTCTGTAGGAGGCCTTAGCGCATCAATCTGTGCAGCGGGAACGACCTCGGACCACCAGGGGCCGAGAAAACTACCGTCTCATGGGGCCGGACACTGAGGGTCAGGGAAAAATCCAATATATATCTGGTGATATCTCGGGTGCTATTACAGATAGCGCAATAAATCAAAGTATATTGTCTGTAGGATTCCCTGGCGCAGGAATCTGTGCAGCGGGAACGACCTCGGACGACCAGGGGCCGAGGAAACTACCGTCTCATAGGGGCCGGACTGTCAGGGTCAGGGAAAAATCCAATATATATCTGGTGATATCATGGGTGCTATTAGAGATATCGCAATAAACCAAAGTGCATTGTATGCAGGAGGCCCTGACGCATGAATCTGTGCAGCGGGAACGACCTCGGACCACCAGGGGCCGAGAAAACCACCGTCTCATGGGGCCGGACACTCAGGGTCAGGGGAAAATCCAATATATATATGGTGATATCTCGGGAGCGATTACAGATGGCGCAATAAATCAAAGTGAATTATATGCAGGGGGCCCTGGCGCATGAATCTGTGCAGCGGGAACGACCTCGGACCACCAGGGGCCGAAAAAACTACCGTCTCATGGGGCCGGACTGTCAGGGTCAGGGAAAAATCCAATATATATCTAGTGATATCTCGGGTGCTATTAGAGATATCGCAATAAACCAAAGTGCATTGTATGCAGGAGGCCCTGGCGCATGAATCTGTGCAGCGGTAACGACCTCGGACCACCAGGGGCCGAGAAAACCACCGTCTCATGGGGTCTGACACTCAGGGTCAGTGAAAAATCCAATATATATCTGGTGATATCTCGGGTGCTATTACAGATAGCGCAATAAATCAAAGTGCATTGTCTGCAGGAGGCCCTAGGGTATGAATCTGTGCAGCGGGAACGACCTGGGACCACCAGGGGTCGAGAAAACCACCGTCTCATGGCGTCTGACACTCAGGGTCAGTGAAAAATCCAATATATATCTGGTGATATCTCGGGTGCTATTACAGATAGCGCAATAAATCAAAGTGCATTGTCTGCAGGAGGCCCTAGCGCATGAATCTGTGCAGCGGGATCGACCTCGGACCACCAAGGGTCGAGGAAACCACCGATACATGGGGCCGGGCACACAGTGGCAGGGGAAAATGCAATATATATATGGTGATATCACGGGTGCTATTACAGAAAGCGCAATAAATCAATGTGCATTGTCTGTAGGAGGCCATGGCGCATGTATCTGTGCAGCGGGATCAACCTCGGACCACCAGGGGCCGAGAAAATCACCGTCCCATGGGGCCGGACTGTCTGGGTCAGGGAAAAATCCATTATATATCTGGTGATATCTCGGGTGCTATTAGAGTTAGCGCAATAAATCAAAATACATTGTCTGCAGGAGGCCCTAGCGCATGAATCTGTGCAGCGGGATCGACCTCGGACCACCAGGGTCCGAGAAAACCACCGACACATGGGGCCGGACTGTCACGGTCTGAGAAAAATCCAATATATATCTGGTGATACCTCGGGTGCTATTAGAGATAGCGCAATAAACCAAAGTGCATTGTCTGCAGGAGGCCCTGGCGCATGAATCTGTGCAGCGGGATCGCCCTCGGACCACCAGGGGTCGAGAAAATCACCGTCACATGCGGCCGGACACTCAGGGTCAGGTGTAAATCCAATATATATATAGTGATATCTCGGGTGCTATTACAGAAAGCGCAATAAATCAAAGTGCATTGTCTGTAGGAGGCCATGGCGCATGAATCTGTGCAGCGGGATCGACCTCGGACCACCAGGGGCAGAGAAAACCACCGTCTCACGGGATCGGACACTCAGGGTCAGTGAAAAATCCATTATATATCTGGTGATATCTCGGGTGCTATTAGAGATAGCGCAATAAATCAAAATACATTGTCTGCAGGAGGCCCTAGCGCATGAATCTGTGCAGCGGGAACGACCTCGGACCACCAGGGTCCGAGAAAACCACCGACACATGGGGCCGGACTGTCAGGGTCAAGGAAAAATCCAATATATATCTGGTGATATCTTGGGTGCTATTAGAGATAGCGCAATAAATCAAAGTGCATTGTCTGCAGGAGGCCTTAGCGCATCAATCTGTGCAGCGGGAACGACCTCGGACCACCAGGGGCCGAGAAAACTACCGTCTCATGGGGCCGGACACTGAGGGTCAGGGAAAAATCCAATATATATCTGGTGATATCTCGGGTGCTATTACAGATAGCGCAATAAATCAAAGTATATTGTCTGTAGGATTCCCTGGCGCAGGAATCTGTGCAGCGGGAACGACCTCGGACGACCAGGGGCCGAGGAAACTACCGTCTCATAGGGGCCGGACTGTCAGGGTCAGGGAAAAATCCAATATATATCTGGTGATATCATGGGTGCTATTAGAGATATCGCAATAAACCAAAGTGCATTGTATGCAGGAGGCCCTGACGCATGAATCTGTGCAGCGGGAACGACCTCGGACCACCAGGGGCCGAGAAAACCACCGTCTCATGGGGCCGGACACTCAGGGTCAGGGGAAAATCCAATATATATATGGTGATATCTCGGGAGCGATTACAGATGGCGCAATAAATCAAAGTGAATTATATGCAGGGGGCCCTGGCGCATGAATCTGTGCAGCGGGAACGACCTCGGACCACCAGGGGCCGAAAAAACTACCGTCTCATGGGGCCGGACTGTCAGGGTCAGGGAAAAATCCAATATATATCTAGTGATATCTCGGGTGCTATTAGAGATATCGCAATAAACCAAAGTGCATTGTATGCAGGAGGCCCTGGCGCATGAATCTGTGCAGCGGTAACGACCTCGGACCACCAGGGGCCGAGAAAACCACCGTCTCATGGAGCCGGACACTCAGGGTCAGGGCAAGATCCAATATATATATGGTGATATCACGGGTGCTATTTCAGAAAGCGCAATAAATCAAAGTGCATTGTCTGTAGGAAGCCCTGGCGCATGAATCTGTGCAGCGGGATCGACCTCGGACCACCAGGGGCCGAGAAAATCACCGTCTCATGGGGCCGGACTGTCAGGGTCAGGGAAAAATCCGATATATATCTGGTGATATCTCGGGTGCTATTAGATATAGCGCAATAAATCAAAGTGCATTGTCTGTAGGAGGCCTTAGCGCATCAATCTGTGCAGCGGGAACGACCTCGGACCACCAGGGGCCGAGAAAACTACCGTCTCATGGGGCCGGACACTGAGGGTCAGGGAAAAATCCAATATATATCTGGTGATATCTCGGGTGCTATTACAGATAGCGCAATAAATCAAAGTATATTGTCTGTAGGATTCCCTGGCGCAGGAATCTGTGCAGCGGGAACGACCTCGGACGACCAGGGGCCGAGGAAACTACCGTCTCATAGGGGCCGGACTGTCAGGGTCAGGGAAAAATCCAATATATATCTGGTGATATCATGGGTGCTATTAGAGATATCGCAATAAACCAAAGTGCATTGTATGCAGGAGGCCCTGACGCATGAATCTGTGCAGCGGGAACGACCTCGGACCACCAGGGGCCGAGAAAACCACCGTCTCATGGGGCCGGACACTCAGGGTCAGGGGAAAATCCAATATATATATGGTGATATCTCGGGAGCGATTACAGATGGCGCAATAAATCAAAGTGAATTATATGCAGGGGGCCCTGGCGCATGAATCTGTGCAGCGGGAACGACCTCGGACCACCAGGGGCCGAAAAAACTACCGTCTCATGGGGCCGGACTGTCAGGGTCAGGGAAAAATCCAATATATATCTAGTGATATCTCGGGTGCTATTAGAGATATCGCAATAAACCAAAGTGCATTGTATGCAGGAGGCCCTGGCGCATGAATCTGTGCAGCGGTAACGACCTCGGACCACCAGGGGCCGAGAAAACCACCGTCTCATGGAGCCGGACACTCAGGGTCAGGGCAAGATCCAATATATATATGGTGATATCACGGGTGCTATTTCAGAAAGCGCAATAAATCAAAGTGCATTGTCTGTAGGAAGCCCTGGCGCATGAATCTGTGCAGCGGGATCGACCTCGGACCACCAGGGGCCGAGAAAATCACCGTCTCATGGGGCCGGACTGTCAGGGTCAGGGAAAAATCCGATATATATCTGGTGATATCTCGGGTGCTATTAGATATAGCGCAATAAATCAAAGTGCATTGTCTGTAGGAGGCCCTGGCGCATGAATCTGTGCAGCGGGATCGACCTCGCACCACCAGGGGTCGAGAAAACCGCCGTCTCATGGGGTTTGACACTCAGGGTCAGTGAAAAATCCAATATATATCTGGTGATATCTCGGGTGCTATTACAGATAGCGCAATAAATCAAAGTGCATTGTCTGCAGAAGGACCTAGCGCATGAATCAGTGCAGCGGGATCGACCTCGGACCACCAGGGGCCGAGAAAATCACCGTCCCATGGGGCCGGACTGTCTGGGTCAGGGAAAAATCCATTACATATCTGGTGATATCTCGGGTGCTATTAGAGATAGCGAAATAAATCAAAGTGCCTTGTCTGCAGGAGGCCCTGGCGCATGAATCTGTGCAGCGGGAACGACCTCGGACCACCAGGGGCCGAGAGAACCACCGTCTCATCGGGTCGGACTCACAGGGTCAGGGGAAAATACAATATATATGTGGTGATATCTCAGGTGCTGTTAGAGATAGCGCAATAAATCAAAGTGCATTGCCTGCAGGAGGCCCTAGCGCATGATTCTATGCAGCGGGAACGACCTCGGACCACCAGGGGCCGAGAAAATCGCCGTCTAATGGGGCCGGACACTCAGGGTCAGGGAAAAATCCAAAATATATCTGGTGATATCTCGGGTGCTATTACAGATAGCGCAATAAATCAAAGTGCATTGTCAGCAGGAGGCCTTAGCGCATGAATCTGTGCAGCGGGAACGACCTCGGACCACCAGGGGCCGAGAAAACTACCGTCTCATGGGGCCGGACACTCTGGGTAAGGTAAAAATCCAATATATATCTGGTGATATCTCGGGTGCTATTAGAGATAACGCAATAAATCAAAGTGCATTGTCTGTAGGAGGCACTGCCGAATGAATCTGTGCAGCAGGAACGACCTCGGACCACCAGGCGCCGAGAAAACCACCGCCTCATGGGCTCGGACACTCAGGGTCAGGGAAAAATCCAATATAAATCTGGTGATATCTCGGGTGCTATTACAGATAGCGAAATAAATCAAAGTGAATTGTCTGCAGGAGGCCCTGGCGCATGAATATGTGCAGCAGGAACGACCTCGGACCACCAGGCGCCGAGAAAACCACCGCCTCATGGGCTCGGACACTCAGGGTCAGGGAAAAATCCAATATAAATCTGGTGATATCTCGGGTGCTATTACAGATAGCGCAATAAATCAAAGTGCATTGTCTGCAGAAGGACCTAGCGCATGAATCTGTGCAGCGGGATCGACCTCGGACCACCAGGGGCCGAGAAAATCACCGTCCCATGGGGCCGGACTGTCTGGGTCAGGGAAAAATCCATTACATATCTGGTGATATCTCGGGTGCTATTAGAGATAGCGAAATAAATCAAAGTGCCTTGTCTGCAGGAGGCCCTGGCGCATGAATCTGTGCAGCGGGAACGACCTCGGACCACCAGGGGCCGAGAGAACCACCGTCTCATCGGGTCGGACTCACAGGGTCAGGGGAAAATACAATATATATGTGGTGATATCTCAGGTGCTGTTAGAGATAGCGCAATAAATCAAAGTGCATTGCCTGCAGGAGGCCCTAGCGCATGATTCTATGCAGCGGGAACGACCTCGGACCACCAGGGGCCGAGAAAATCGCCGTCTAATGGGGCCGGACACTCAGGGTCAGGGAAAAATCCAAAATATATCTGGTGATATCTCGGGTGCTATTACAGATAGCGCAATAAATCAAAGTGCATTGTCAGCAGGAGGCCTTAGCGCATGAATCTGTGCAGCGGGAACGACCTCGGACCACCAGGGGCCGAGAAAACTACCGTCTCATGGGGCCGGACACTCTGGGTAAGGTAAAAATCCAATATATATCTGGTGATATCTCGGGTGCTATTAGAGATAACGCAATAAATCAAAGTGCATTGTCTGTAGGAGGCACTGCCGAATGAATCTGTGCAGCAGGAACGACCTCGGACCACCAGGCGCCGAGAAAACCACCGCCTCATGGGCTCGGACACTCAGGGTCAGGGAAAAATCCAATATAAATCTGGTGATATCTCGGGTGCTATTACAGATAGCGAAATAAATCAAAGTGAATTGTCTGCAGGAGGCCCTGGCGCATGAATATGTGCAGCGGGATCGACCTCGGACCACAAGGGGCCGAGAAAATCACCGTCTCATGGGGCCGGACTGTCAGGGTCAGGGAGAAATCCAATATATATCTGGTGATATCTCGGGTGCTATTAGAGATAGCGCAATAAATCAAAGTTCATTGTCTGCAGAAGGACCTAGCGCATGAATCTGTGCAGCGGGATCGACCTCGGTCCGCCAGGGGCCGAGAAAATCACCGTCCCATGGGGCCGGACTGTCTGGGTCAGGGAAAAATCCATTACATATCTGGTGATATCTCGGGTGCTATTAGAGATAGCGCAATAAATCAAAATACATTGTCTGCAGGAGGCCCTAGCGCATGAATCTGTGCAGCGGGAACGACCTCGGACCACCAGGGTCCGAGAAAACCACCGACACATGGGGCCGGACTGTCAGGGTCGGAGAAAAATCCAATATATATCTGGTGATATCTCGGATGCTATTAGAGATAGCGAAATTAATCAAAGTGCATTGTCTGCAGGAGGCCCTGGCGCATGAATCTGTGCAGCGGGAACGACCTCGGACCACCAGGGGCCGAGAAAACCACCGTCTCATGGGTTCGGACACTCAGGGTCAGGGGAAAATCCAATATATATGTGGTGATATCTCAGGTGCTATTACAGATAGCGCAATAAACCAAAGGGCATTGTCTGTAGGAGGCCCTGGCGCATGAATCTGTGCAGCGGGATCGACCTCGGACCACCAGGGGTCGAGAAAACCGCCGTCTCATGGGGTCTGACACTCAGGGTCAGTGAAAAATCCAATATATATCTGGTGATATCTCGGGTGCTATTACAGATAGCGCAATAAATCAAAGTGCATTGTCTGCAGGTGGCACTAGGGCATGAATCTGTGCAGCGGGAACGACCTCGGACCACCAGGGGTCGAGAAAACCACCGTCTCATGGGGTCTGACACTCAGGGTCAGTGAAAAATCCGATATATATCTGGTGATATCTCGGGTGCTATTAGATATAGCGCAATAAATCAAAGTGCATTGTCTGCAGAAGGACCTAGCGCATGAATCTGTGTAGCGGGATCGACCTCGGACCACCAGGCGCCGAGAAAATCACCGTCCCATGGGGCCGGACTGTCTGGGTCAGGGAAAAATCCATTATATATCTGGTGATATCTCGGGTGCTATTAGAGATAGCGCAATAAATCAAAGTGAATTATCTGCAGAGGGCCCTGGCTCATGAATCGGTGCAGCGGGAACGACCTCGGACCACCAGGGGCCGAGAAAACCACCGTCTCATGGGGCCGGACACTCAGGGTCAGGGGAAAACCCAATATATATATGGTGATATCTCGGGTGCTATTACAGAAAGCGCAATAAACCAAAGTGAATTGTCTGCAGGAAGCCTTGGCGCATGAATCTGTTCAGCGGGATCGACCTCGGAAAACCAGGGGCCGAGAAAACCACCGTCTCATGGGGTCGGACACTCAGGGTCAGGGAAAAATCCAATACACATCTGGTGATATCTCGGGTGCTGTTACAGATAGCGCAATAAATCAAAGTGCATTGTCTGTAGGAGATCCTGGCGCATGAATCTGTGCAGCGGGAACGACCTCGGACCACCAGGGGCCGACAAAACCACCGTCACATGGGGTCGGACACACAGGGTCAGGGAAAAATCCAATATATATATGGTTATATCTCGGGTGCTGTTACAGAAAGCGCAATAAATGAAAGTGCATTGTCTGTAGGAGGCCCTGGCGCACGAATCTGTGCAGCGGGATCGGCCTCGGACCACCAGGGGCCGAGAAAATTACAGATATTCGGAATCCGTCACCCAAGGTCATGTATAAATCCAGCATATATCTGGTGATATCTCGGGTGCTATTAGAGATAGCGCAATAAATCGAAGTGAATTATCTGCAGCAAGCCTTGGCTCATGTATCTGTTCAGCGGGATCATCCTCGGTCCACGAGGGACCGAGAAAACCATCGACACATGGGGTCGGACTGTCAGGGTCAAGGAAAAATCCAATATATATCTGGTGATATCTCGGGTGATATTACAGAAAGCGCAATAAATGAAAGTGCATTGTCTGTAGGAGGCCCTGGCGCATGAGTCTGTGCAGCGGGATCGACATCGGACCACGTGGGACCGAGAAAACCATCGACACATGGGGCCGGACTGTCAGGGTCAAGGAAAAATCCAATATATATCTGGTGGTAACTCGGGTGCTATTAGAGATAGCGAAATAAATCAAAGTGCATTGCCTGTAGGTGGCCCTGGCGCATGGACCTGTGCAGGGAACGACCTCGGACCACCAGGGGCCGAGAAAACCACCGTCTCATGGGGTCGGACACTCAGGGTCAGGGAAAAATCCAATATATATCTGGTGATATCTCGGGTGCTATTAGAGATAGCGCAATAAACCAAAGTGCATTGTCTGCAGGAGGCCCTGGCGCATGAATCTGTGCAGCGGGAACGACCTCGGTCCACCAGGGGCCGAGAAAACCACCGTCTCATGGGGTCGGACATTGAGGGTCAGGGAAAAATCCAATATATATCTGGTAATATCTCTGATGCTATTACAGATAGCGCAATAAATCAAAGTGCATTATCTGCAGGAGGCCCTGGCCCATGAATCTGTGCAGCGGGAACGACCTCGGACCACCAGGGGCCGAGAAAACTACCGTCTCATGGGGCCGGAAACTCAGTGTCAGGGAAAAATCCAATATATATCTGGTGATATCACGGGTGCTATAAGAGATAGCGATATAAACCAAAGTGCATTGTCTGCAGCAGGCCCAGGCGCATGAATCTGTACAGCGGGAACGACGTCGGACCACCAGGGGCCGAGAAAACCACCGTCTCATGGGGTCGGACACTCAGGGTCAGGGAAAAATCCAATATGTATCTGGTGATATCTCGGGTACTATTACAGATCGGGCAATAAATCAAAGTGCATTGTCTGTAGCAGGCCCTGGCGCATGAATCTGTGCAGCGGGAACCCCCTCGGACCACCAGGGGCCGAGAAAATCTCCGTCTCATGGGGCCGGACAGTCAGGGTCAGAGAAAAATCCAATATATATCTGGTTATATCTCGGGTGCTATTAGAGATAGCGAAATAAATCAAAGTGCCTTGTCTGCAGGAGGCCCTGGCGCATGAATCTGTGCAGCGGGAACGACCTCGGACCACCAGGGGCCGAGAGAACCACCGTCTCATCGGGTCGGACTCACAGGGTCAGGGGAAAATACAATATATATGTGGTGATATCTCAGGTGCTGTTAGAGATAGCGCAATAAATCAAAGTGCATTGCCTGCAGGAGGCCCTAGCGCATGATTCTATGCAGCGGGAACGACCTCGGACCACCAGGGGCCGAGAAAATCGCCGTCTAATGGGGCCGGACACTCAGGGTCAGGGAAAAATCCAAAATATATCTGGTGATATCTCGGGTGCTATTACAGATAGCGCAATAAATCAAAGTGCATTGTCAGCAGGAGGCCTTAGCGCATGAATCTGTGCAGCGGGAACGACCTCGGACCACCAGGGGCCGAGAAAACTACCGTCTCATGGGGCCGGACACTCTGGGTAAGGTAAAAATCCAATATATATCTGGTGATATCTCGGGTGCTATTAGAGATAACGCAATAAATCAAAGTGCATTGTCTGTAGGAGGCACTGCCGAATGAATCTGTGCAGCAGGAACGACCTCGGACCACCAGGCGCCGAGAAAACCACCGCCTCATGGGCTCGGACACTCAGGGTCAGGGAAAAATCCAATATAAATCTGGTGATATCTCGGGTGCTATTACAGATAGCGAAATAAATCAAAGTGAATTGTCTGCAGGAGGCCCTGGCGCATGAATATGTGCAGCGGGATCGACCTCGGACCACAAGGGGCCGAGAAAATCACCGTCTCATGGGGCCGGACTGTCAGGGTCAGGGAGAAATCCAATATATATCTGGTGATATCTCGGGTGCTATTAGAGATAGCGCAATAAATCAAAGTTCATTGTCTGCAGAAGGACCTAGCGCATGAATCTGTGCAGCGGGATCGACCTCGGTCCGCCAGGGGCCGAGAAAATCACCGTCCCATGGGGCCGGACTGTCTGGGTCAGGGAAAAATCCATTACATATCTGGTGATATCTCGGGTGCTATTAGAGATAGCGCAATAAATCAAAATACATTGTCTGCAGGAGGCCCTAGCGCATGAATCTGTGCAGCGGGAACGACCTCGGACCACCAGGGTCCGAGAAAACCACCGACACATGGGGCCGGACTGTCAGGGTCGGAGAAAAATCCAATATATATCTGGTGATATCTCGGATGCTATTAGAGATAGCGAAATTAATCAAAGTGCATTGTCTGCAGGAGGCCCTGGCGCATGAATCTGTGCAGCGGGAACGACCTCGGACCACCAGGGGCCGAGAAAACCACCGTCTCATGGGTTCGGACACTCAGGGTCAGGGGAAAATCCAATATATATGTGGTGATATCTCAGGTGCTATTACAGATAGCGCAATAAACCAAAGGGCATTGTCTGTAGGAGGCCCTGGCGCATGAATCTGTGCAGCGGGATCGACCTCGGACCACCAGGGGTCGAGAAAACCGCCGTCTCATGGGGTCTGACACTCAGGGTCAGTGAAAAATCCAATATATATCTGGTGATATCTCGGGTGCTATTACAGATAGCGCAATAAATCAAAGTGCATTGTCTGCAGGTGGCACTAGGGCATGAATCTGTGCAGCGGGAACGACCTCGGACCACCAGGGGTCGAGAAAACCACCGTCTCATGGGGTCTGACACTCAGGGTCAGTGAAAAATCCGATATATATCTGGTGATATCTCGGGTGCTATTAGATATAGCGCAATAAATCAAAGTGCATTGTCTGCAGAAGGACCTAGCGCATGAATCTGTGTAGCGGGATCGACCTCGGACCACCAGGCGCCGAGAAAATCACCGTCCCATGGGGCCGGACTGTCTGGGTCAGGGAAAAATCCATTATATATCTGGTGATATCTCGGGTGCTATTAGAGATAGCGCAATAAATCAAAGTGAATTATCTGCAGAGGGCCCTGGCTCATGAATCGGTGCAGCGGGAACGACCTCGGACCACCAGGGGCCGAGAAAACCACCGTCTCATGGGGCCGGACACTCAGGGTCAGGGGAAAACCCAATATATATATGGTGATATCTCGGGTGCTATTACAGAAAGCGCAATAAACCAAAGTGAATTGTCTGCAGGAAGCCTTGGCGCATGAATCTGTTCAGCGGGATCGACCTCGGAAAACCAGGGGCCGAGAAAACCACCGTCTCATGGGGTCGGACACTCAGGGTCAGGGAAAAATCCAATACACATCTGGTGATATCTCGGGTGCTGTTACAGATAGCGCAATAAATCAAAGTGCATTGTCTGTAGGAGATCCTGGCGCATGAATCTGTGCAGCGGGAACGACCTCGGACCACCAGGGGCCGACAAAACCACCGTCACATGGGGTCGGACACACAGGGTCAGGGAAAAATCCAATATATATATGGTTATATCTCGGGTGCTGTTACAGAAAGCGCAATAAATGAAAGTGCATTGTCTGTAGGAGGCCCTGGCGCACGAATCTGTGCAGCGGGATCGGCCTCGGACCACCAGGGGCCGAGAAAATTACAGATATTCGGAATCCGTCACCCAAGGTCATGTATAAATCCAGCATATATCTGGTGATATCTCGGGTGCTATTAGAGATAGCGCAATAAATCGAAGTGAATTATCTGCAGCAAGCCTTGGCTCATGTATCTGTTCAGCGGGATCATCCTCGGTCCACGAGGGACCGAGAAAACCATCGACACATGGGGTCGGACTGTCAGGGTCAAGGAAAAATCCAATATATATCTGGTGATATCTCGGGTGATATTACAGAAAGCGCAATAAATGAAAGTGCATTGTCTGTAGGAGGCCCTGGCGCATGAGTCTGTGCAGCGGGATCGACATCGGACCACGTGGGACCGAGAAAACCATCGACACATGGGGCCGGACTGTCAGGGTCAAGGAAAAATCCAATATATATCTGGTGGTAACTCGGGTGCTATTAGAGATAGCGAAATAAATCAAAGTGCATTGCCTGTAGGTGGCCCTGGCGCATGGACCTGTGCAGGGAACGACCTCGGACCACCAGGGGCCGAGAAAACCACCGTCTCATGGGGTCGGACACTCAGGGTCAGGGAAAAATCCAATATATATCTGGTGATATCTCGGGTGCTATTAGAGATAGCGCAATAAACCAAAGTGCATTGTCTGCAGGAGGCCCTGGCGCATGAATCTGTGCAGCGGGAACGACCTCGGTCCACCAGGGGCCGAGAAAACCACCGTCTCATGGGGTCGGACATTGAGGGTCAGGGAAAAATCCAATATATATCTGGTAATATCTCTGATGCTATTACAGATAGCGCAATAAATCAAAGTGCATTATCTGCAGGAGGCCCTGGCCCATGAATCTGTGCAGCGGGAACGACCTCGGACCACCAGGGGCCGAGAAAACTACCGTCTCATGGGGCCGGAAACTCAGTGTCAGGGAAAAATCCAATATATATCTGGTGATATCACGGGTGCTATAAGAGATAGCGATATAAACCAAAGTGCATTGTCTGCAGCAGGCCCAGGCGCATGAATCTGTACAGCGGGAACGACGTCGGACCACCAGGGGCCGAGAAAACCACCGTCTCATGGGGTCGGACACTCAGGGTCAGGGAAAAATCCAATATGTATCTGGTGATATCTCGGGTACTATTACAGATCGGGCAATAAATCAAAGTGCATTGTCTGTAGCAGGCCCTGGCGCATGAATCTGTGCAGCGGGAACCCCCTCGGACCACCAGGGGCCGAGAAAATCTCCGTCTCATGGGGCCGGACAGTCAGGGTCAGAGAAAAATCCAATATATATCTGGTTATATCTCGGGTGCTATTAGAGATAGCGAAATAAATCAAAGTGCCTTGTCTGCAGGAGGCCCTGGCGCATGAATCTGTGCAGCGGGAACGACCTCGGACCACCAGGGGCCGAGAGAACCACCGTCTCATCGGGTCGGACTCACAGGGTCAGGGGAAAATACAATATATATGTGGTGATATCTCAGGTGCTGTTAGAGATAGCGCAATAAATCAAAGTGCATTGCCTGCAGGAGGCCCTAGCGCATGATTCTATGCAGCGGGAACGACCTCGGACCACCAGGGGCCGAGAAAATCGCCGTCTAATGGGGCCGGACACTCAGGGTCAGGGAAAAATCCAAAATATATCTGGTGATATCTCGGGTGCTATTACAGATAGCGCAATAAATCAAAGTGCATTGTCAGCAGGAGGCCTTAGCGCATGAATCTGTGCAGCGGGAACGACCTCGGACCACCAGGGGCCGAGAAAACTACCGTCTCATGGGGCCGGACACTCTGGGTAAGGTAAAAATCCAATATATATCTGGTGATATCTCGGGTGCTATTAGAGATAACGCAATAAATCAAAGTGCATTGTCTGTAGGAGGCACTGCCGAATGAATCTGTGCAGCAGGAACGACCTCGGACCACCAGGCGCCGAGAAAACCACCGCCTCATGGGCTCGGACACTCAGGGTCAGGGAAAAATCCAATATAAATCTGGTGATATCTCGGGTGCTATTACAGATAGCGAAATAAATCAAAGTGAATTGTCTGCAGGAGGCCCTGGCGCATGAATATGTGCAGCGGGATCGACCTCGGACCACAAGGGGCCGAGAAAATCACCGTCTCATGGGGCCGGACTGTCAGGGTCAGGGAGAAATCCAATATATATCTGGTGATATCTCGGGTGCTATTAGAGATAGCGCAATAAATCAAAGTTCATTGTCTGCAGAAGGACCTAGCGCATGAATCTGTGCAGCGGGATCGACCTCGGTCCGCCAGGGGCCGAGAAAATCACCGTCCCATGGGGCCGGACTGTCTGGGTCAGGGAAAAATCCATTACATATCTGGTGATATCTCGGGTGCTATTAGAGATAGCGCAATAAATCAAAATACATTGTCTGCAGGAGGCCCTAGCGCATGAATCTGTGCAGCGGGAACGACCTCGGACCACCAGGGTCCGAGAAAACCACCGACACATGGGGCCGGACTGTCAGGGTCGGAGAAAAATCCAATATATATCTGGTGATATCTCGGATGCTATTAGAGATAGCGAAATTAATCAAAGTGCATTGTCTGCAGGAGGCCCTGGCGCATGAATCTGTGCAGCGGGAACGACCTCGGACCACCAGGGGCCGAGAAAACCACCGTCTCATGGGTTCGGACACTCAGGGTCAGGGGAAAATCCAATATATATGTGGTGATATCTCAGGTGCTATTACAGATAGCGCAATAAACCAAAGGGCATTGTCTGTAGGAGGCCCTGGCGCATGAATCTGTGCAGCGGGATCGACCTCGGACCACCAGGGGTCGAGAAAACCGCCGTCTCATGGGGTCTGACACTCAGGGTCAGTGAAAAATCCAATATATATCTGGTGATATCTCGGGTGCTATTACAGATAGCGCAATAAATCAAAGTGCATTGTCTGCAGGTGGCACTAGGGCATGAATCTGTGCAGCGGGAACGACCTCGGACCACCAGGGGTCGAGAAAACCACCGTCTCATGGGGTCTGACACTCAGGGTCAGTGAAAAATCCGATATATATCTGGTGATATCTCGGGTGCTATTAGATATAGCGCAATAAATCAAAGTGCATTGTCTGCAGAAGGACCTAGCGCATGAATCTGTGTAGCGGGATCGACCTCGGACCACCAGGCGCCGAGAAAATCACCGTCCCATGGGGCCGGACTGTCTGGGTCAGGGAAAAATCCATTATATATCTGGTGATATCTCGGGTGCTATTAGAGATAGCGCAATAAATCAAAGTGAATTATCTGCAGAGGGCCCTGGCTCATGAATCGGTGCAGCGGGAACGACCTCGGACCACCAGGGGCCGAGAAAACCACCGTCTCATGGGGCCGGACACTCAGGGTCAGGGGAAAACCCAATATATATAAGGTGATATCTCGGGTGCTATTACAGAAAGCGCAATAAACCAAAGTGAATTGTCTGCAGGAAGCCTTGGCGCATGAATCTGTTCAGCGGGATCGACCTCGGAAAACCAGGGGCCGAGAAAACCACCGTCTCATGGGGTCGGACACTCAGGGTCAGGGAAAAATCCAATACACATCTGGTGATATCTCGGGTGCTGTTACAGATAGCGCAATAAATCAAAGTGCATTGTCTGTAGGAGATCCTGGCGCATGAATCTGTGCAGCGGGAACGACCTCGGACCACCAGGGGCCGACAAAACCACCGTCACATGGGGTCGGACACACAGGGTCAGGGAAAAATCCAATATATATATGGTTATATCTCGGGTGCTGTTACAGAAAGCGCAATAAATGAAAGTGCATTGTCTGTAGGAGGCCCTGGCGCACGAATCTGTGCAGCGGGATCGGCCTCGGACCACCAGGGGCCGAGAAAATTACAGATATTCGGAATCCGTCACCCAAGGTCATGTATAAATCCAGCATATATCTGGTGATATCTCGGGTGCTATTAGAGATAGCGCAATAAATCGAAGTGAATTATCTGCAGCAAGCCTTGGCTCATGTATCTGTTCAGCGGGATCATCCTCGGTCCACGAGGGACCGAGAAAACCATCGACACATGGGGTCGGACTGTCAGGGTCAAGGAAAAATCCAATATATATCTGGTGATATCTCGGGTGATATTACAGAAAGCGCAATAAATGAAAGTGCATTGTCTGTAGGAGGCCCTGGCGCATGAGTCTGTGCAGCGGGATCGACATCGGACCACGTGGGACCGAGAAAACCATCGACACATGGGGCCGGACTGTCAGGGTCAAGGAAAAATCCAATATATATCTGGTGGTAACTCGGGTGCTATTAGAGATAGCGAAATAAATCAAAGTGCATTGCCTGTAGGTGGCCCTGGCGCATGGACCTGTGCAGGGAACGACCTCGGACCACCAGGGGCCGAGAAAACCACCGTCTCATGGGGTCGGACACTCAGGGTCAGGGAAAAATCCAATATATATCTGGTGATATCTCGGGTGCTATTAGAGATAGCGCAATAAACCAAAGTGCATTGTCTGCAGGAGGCCCTGGCGCATGAATCTGTGCAGCGGGAACGACCTCGGTCCACCAGGGGCCGAGAAAACCACCGTCTCATGGGGTCGGACATTGAGGGTCAGGGAAAAATCCAATATATATCTGGTAATATCTCTGATGCTATTACAGATAGCGCAATAAATCAAAGTGCATTATCTGCAGGAGGCCCTGGCCCATGAATCTGTGCAGCGGGAACGACCTCGGACCACCAGGGGCCGAGAAAACTACCGTCTCATGGGGCCGGAAACTCAGTGTCAGGGAAAAATCCAATATATATCTGGTGATATCACGGGTGCTATAAGAGATAGCGATATAAACCAAAGTGCATTGTCTGCAGCAGGCCCAGGCGCATGAATCTGTACAGCGGGAACGACGTCGGACCACCAGGGGCCGAGAAAACCACCGTCTCATGGGGTCGGACACTCAGGGTCAGGGAAAAATCCAATATGTATCTGGTGATATCTCGGGTACTATTACAGATCGGGCAATAAATCAAAGTGCATTGTCTGTAGCAGGCCCTGGCGCATGAATCTGTGCAGCGGGAACCCCCTCGGACCACCAGGGGCCGAGAAAATCTCCGTCTCATGGGGCCGGACAGTCAGGGTCAGAGAAAAATCCAATATATATCTGGTTATATCTCGGGTGCTATTAGAGATAGCGAAATAAATCAAAGTGCCTTGTCTGCAGGAGGCCCTGGCGCATGAATCTGTGCAGCGGGAACGACCTCGGACCACCAGGGGCCGAGAGAACCACCGTCTCATCGGGTCGGACTCACAGGGTCAGGGGAAAATACAATATATATGTGGTGATATCTCAGGTGCTGTTAGAGATAGCGCAATAAATCAAAGTGCATTGCCTGCAGGAGGCCCTAGCGCATGATTCTATGCAGCGGGAACGACCTCGGACCACCAGGGGCCGAGAAAATCGCCGTCTAATGGGGCCGGACACTCAGGGTCAGGGAAAAATCCAAAATATATCTGGTGATATCTCGGGTGCTATTACAGATAGCGCAATAAATCAAAGTGCATTGTCAGCAGGAGGCCTTAGCGCATGAATCTGTGCAGCGGGAACGACCTCGGACCACCAGGGGCCGAGAAAACTACCGTCTCATGGGGCCGGACACTCTGGGTAAGGTAAAAATCCAATATATATCTGGTGATATCTCGGGTGCTATTAGAGATAACGCAATAAATCAAAGTGCATTGTCTGTAGGAGGCACTGCCGAATGAATCTGTGCAGCAGGAACGACCTCGGACCACCAGGCGCCGAGAAAACCACCGCCTCATGGGCTCGGACACTCAGGGTCAGGGAAAAATCCAATATAAATCTGGTGATATCTCGGGTGCTATTACAGATAGCGAAATAAATCAAAGTGAATTGTCTGCAGGAGGCCCTGGCGCATGAATATGTGCAGCAGGAACGACCTCGGACCACCAGGCGCCGAGAAAACCACCGCCTCATGGGCTCGGACACTCAGGGTCAGGGAAAAATCCAATATAAATCTGGTGATATCTCGGGTGCTATTACAGATAGCGCAATAAATCAAAGTGCATTGTCTGCAGAAGGACCTAGCGCATGAATCTGTGCAGCGGGATCGACCTCGGACCACCAGGGGCCGAGAAAATCACCGTCCCATGGGGCCGGACTGTCTGGGTCAGGGAAAAATCCATTACATATCTGGTGATATCTCGGGTGCTATTAGAGATAGCGAAATAAATCAAAGTGCCTTGTCTGCAGGAGGCCCTGGCGCATGAATCTGTGCAGCGGGAACGACCTCGGACCACCAGGGGCCGAGAGAACCACCGTCTCATCGGGTCGGACTCACAGGGTCAGGGGAAAATACAATATATATGTGGTGATATCTCAGGTGCTGTTAGAGATAGCGCAATAAATCAAAGTGCATTGCCTGCAGGAGGCCCTAGCGCATGATTCTATGCAGCGGGAACGACCTCGGACCACCAGGGGCCGAGAAAATCGCCGTCTAATGGGGCCGGACACTCAGGGTCAGTGAAAAATCCGATATATATCTGGTGATATCTCGGGTGCTATTAGATATAGCGCAATAAATCAAAGTGCATTGTCTGCAGAAGGACCTAGCGCATGAATCTGTGTAGCGGGATCGACCTCGGACCACCAGGGGCCGAGAAAATCACCGTCCCATGGGGCCGGACTGTCTGGGTCAGGGAAAAATCCATTATATATCTGGTGATATCTCGGGTGCTATTAGAGATAGCGCAATAAATCAAAGTGAATTATCTGCAGAGGGCCCTGGCTCATGAATCGGTGCAGCGGGAACGACCTCGGACCACCAGGGGCCGAGAAAACCACCGTCTCATGGGGCCGGACACTCAGGGTCAGGGGAAAACCCAATATATATATGGTGATATCTCGGGTGCTATTACAGAAAGCGCAATAAACCAAAGTGAATTGTCTGCAGGAAGCCTTGGCGCATGAATCTGTTCAGCGGGATCGACCTCGGAAAACCAGGGGCCGAGAAAACCACCGTCTCATGGGGTCGGACACTCAGGGTCAGGGAAAAATCCAATACACATCTGGTGATATCTCGGGTGCTGTTACAGATAGGGCAATAAATCAAAGTGCATTGTCTGTAGGAGATCCTGGCGCATGAATCTGTGCAGCGGGAACGACCTCGGACCACCAGGGGCCGACAAAACCACCGTCACATGGGGTCGGACACACAGGGTCAGGGAAAAATCCAATATATATATGGTTATATCTCGGGTGCTGTTACAGAAAGCGCAATAAATGAAAGTGCATTGTCTGTAGGAGGCCCTGGCGCACGAATCTGTGCAGCGGGATCGGCCTCGGACCACCAGGGGCCGAGAAAATTACAGATATTCGGAATCCGTCACCCAAGGTCATGTATAAATCCAGCATATATCTGGTGATATCTCGGGTGCTATTAGAGATAGCGCAATAAATCGAAGTGAATTATCTGCAGCAAGCCTTGGCTCATGTATCTGTTCAGCGGGATCATCCTCGGTCCACGAGGGACCGAGAAAACCATCGACACATGGGGTCGGACTGTCAGGGTCAAGGAAAAATCCAATATATATCTGGTGATATCTCGGGTGATATTACAGAAAGCGCAATAAATGAAAGTGCATTGTCTGTAGGAGGCCCTGGCGCATGAGTCTGTGCAGCGGGATCGACATCGGACCACGTGGGACCGAGAAAACCATCGACACATGGGGCCGGACTGTCAGGGTCAAGGAAAAATCCAATATATATCTGGTGG